>NW_009596514.1:8968-59462 GCF_000690535.1 Cariama cristata
AAAAAACCACGGAAGGATCAACAAAGCTATCTAGCAGAGCAGTTCAGAGGTGGAGGGCACTTGGCTGAGAAAGGGATTGCAGCCTGCATCCTCTGTGGAAGGGAAGTGGGTGATGTCAGTGTGGGGAAGGTCAGAAGCCAAAGAAAATCACAGAAATGAGACAACAAGAGGTTTGATTGGAGTTGTAGCTTTTGGGATGGCAAGCCAAAGGTAGGCTTTCAGACACATTAGAGGAAAACATTGGCAGACTTTGGCTGGGTACATAGTGAGAGGAGGGAATGGGCAAAACCTATGCACATACCATGCTCAGAATGGGAAGGGCAGCCGGAGGAGGTGCTGCAAAGCACAGGAAAAATAGCAAGGTTTTCTGTTCTAGGAAATGCCCCTCACTGTCGAAGACCGTTATTATCACACTGCAGCCTTTTAATGGTGACTGCACTAAATGCCTGTCTTGCTTTGATGCTGTGGAGAGAAGGCATTTCCCTATGAAGCGAAGACAGAGCCAAAATCCTTGGGTGTTTTGCTTCACGTTTAATGCCTCTTGTTCACAGAAATATGTCATGAAGAGCCAGCCTCCTTGAATCTGACTGCCACTGTCTTCGCAGCAATTTGACTTTCCTACTCTGCTTTTCTGTGCTGTGGCAGAGAGTTCAGGAGTGATGCTAATAGAGTCAGTCTGAAGCATTCAGATAAATTTAGTCTGAAGGAGCAAGTTAGGCCTACCGGGTAAATAGTAATGATCTTGTGAGCTTCGAGGACTTAGATCTACGGTGTGCGAATCTCCTGTTAACAGCTTGCTCCTATTCAACTCAATCCTGCTCGAAATTTAGCTGGGGTGTTAAATAGGTCAGCTATCTGTTACAGATTCCTGTTAGTCTGTAATCTGTCTGCTGCTTCAGGTTATTTATCAAATTCCTAATGAGATGGTCTTGAACTATTTGAGACCAGGAGAAATTTGTTAACACTGGCTGGATTTAAAAACACCTCTCGTGCTAAAAGTGAACAGAGGGAAACCCCTGTTGTTTAGATGAGTTCAGGTCAATTAAAGCTGATCTGTGTGGTAATGGGAGTTTGTCAAAATGATACTTCCCAGCATGTAAACCCTTATCATGGGCAAAGATTTTTTTTTTTTTTTTTTTTTTTAAAAGCTGCTTATCTTCATCATTGAGTTGTGCAGTAAGGTGTAACTGGCAGCTTGGACCTGGTTGCTGTGATTGGGATTGATTTCAGTGCTTGATCCAACTTCAGCTCCATCGTGCTGTTTGTGCCTGGGAGCCTTACGATGCTCATGTGCAGTAGTTCAAAACCAATGGCTGGTAGGTTCTTACTCGGGTAGTCAAAGGACAGTTTTCTACGGCATCCACCTCAGAAATCAAGCAGTGCTCAAGATGTGCAGGATGAACAATAATTGCTTTGCTTTGCTCAGCCATCCTCAGCTTCCCTTGGTGTGCAGTCATAATGGAGATAATGGTAATTAGAAATAATACACAGAATTAGTACAGCATTTTGGAACACTTAAATAGTCACAATCTTTGTGTTGAATAGGGAAGTCTCATCAAACCTATCTATAAGAAGGGGATAATCAGGCACAAAGCTGTAGTAAGTGGTTTTCTTGAGGTTGTGTGGACTTTGTGCACTTGTTCTTGAAAAACCCGCATCCCGGTGGTGGAGCAAACCCTGACAAAGTGCTGCATGGCTTTACCGTCTGTTGGCAGGGCACGGGCCAGGAAAAGCATACTAATCCGTTTTTACTGTAGGATTGTCAAAACTCACGGCTGAAGTGGCAGGTGAAATCAGAGAGATGTGCAAACACTCGGCTCTTCTTAAAGCACTTGATGTGGGTGCCTATATATGGATGCAGGTGACCTACTTCAGACAGGTTGTACATCTTGGCCTTAGTCCTGGAAAGGGGATTAACACACCTTGCCTATGTCCACACCAACCAGTCAAACGGTTTTAAGATTTTTATTACACTGACCTTATTTTTAAATATACGTAGGTCAGAGCCACATCAGGTATAAAAAAAATGGCCCAATGCCAGTGACAGCAGAAGACCTACAGTGATTTACACAGGTGGAAATTTTGGCCCATGTTCAGCTGACAGACTCGTGTGAGGATGGGGCCAAAGAGGACTGGTAGCAGAGTAAGGATATTTCTAATTTAATGTTTTAAGACATCCAGGTGATTTTGCTCATCACCATGGTACCTGAATGCTGACAAAACGAGTCACTTGGGCTCTGGGTCCATTCTGCTCGCTATTTGGTAGGTTCCCCTGTGCCTTTTTTGTAAGGAGCGCGCTGCTGTGAAAGTTACAGCTATTAAATGCTAAATGTAAGAAAGATTTAATGACATGCTTTTAAAAAGTTCCACCTACCTAAAAATGCTTTGCTTTCCAGCCCAGGTTTGCTAATATATTCCATATTTCACAGAGATCTCTTCATGAAGAGAATGCTGTCAGGAGCCATTTACAGCTCAGATCCTGCTTTTCTTGTCTTTTACAAGTGCCAGATTCCCTTTTGCTGCAGAGCCAACCACTCTGCCATGAAGTTTATGTTTTGGATGTCTCCCGTGGGCACGTTCATTACTCGGGGCATGGGAAGGTACTTCCTGATTTGTTCCATACAGCAGAGTTTAACAGAGCTATAACCATAGTATATGATTTCCTTTTCTTGGTCTCATTTTTCCTCATACTTTTTCCTCTTGGAATACATCTAGCAAATGTAAAACCTGTGCGTCACTAGTCCTAATTGGGCCATTTCCTTAACGTGGTATTGTCCAGGGTAGAATAAATACCCATGGCCTTCTGGAGAGCACCGGTTTGATGCACATACCACCTGTATTTACCAATAACATTCCTCATGTAACGTGAATGAGAGAACTGCAAAGAGTTGTAATTTAGTGCTAGTCAGAACAGTAATTTTCACACTGACAAGAAACAGAAAGTCATGTTGCATCTTCCTATGGCAATATACAGTCAAAGGAAAGTTTCCTCTTTGGAAGTTATTTTTGTATTTCTTTTCTTTAGAGTCAGAAGCTGTGGGAGGTATAGCACAGGCAGTGGTCACCAGTCTGTGGACTGCAGAGATTGGTACAGGAGCTCTCTCCCCCTGTAAATGCCACTGCCCCTCCATTGCTCCCCAGTCCAGAGCACAGCCCTTACTTTTTGCTGGCTGTGGCTCCCCAGCAAAGCTTTCCTTTGGCTTATGTCTACCTGGAAGATTTAAGAAGGAGCAAACCTGCTCCCTGGCTCTGTTTTCTCAATGTCCCTAATCCAAATGGGCCTCTGTCTTGTTGAACTGAATGAGAGAGGGCTATGGGGGGATTCTGTCACTCCTTTTGATCTTGTCCCACTCCTGGGGTATGCAGTGACCTCCGTTTGCACACAAAGTAGCTGAATGTCAAATGGACAAGGCAGAAACTTTATACAGATTGAACTGAGAATCTTGAAACTAATAGGATAGTGTGGAGGGCAGACTTAGAGTGCCTAACTAGCAGGCATGCAAAGTGCACAGGCAAACAAAGTGAGACTAAGCTTTTTTTTCTTCTTTTTCATCTAACATGCAGCTACATTAACAGCTGCAGCTAATGACTTCTGAAGACATCTCTCCTGGCTTCCTTTTTTTGCTCTTCCAATCTATGTATGTATTTTTCCTAAGAGCTGTTCCAGGAACTGAATCAAAACCTCCCTAGTCATTATTTTTTCTTTTGGTGTGTGGACACCCTGCAAACGGTGGCTCGGGCGGCAGCCTGAAGCAGTTAGGTTTCAGAGGAAGCCAACTGTAGCAATCTATTTTTAAAAGGTTATTTTGATGAATTGGATTTATGACCTGATTTGAACTGGTCTTGGGCACCCACGTGTTGTGCTGCCGCAGCCTTGAACCCACAGGAGCGTCACTGTTTGCTGTTTTGCCATTGAAATCCTATCTGCTTTCTGTATCAGACAGCACCAAATTATTCTCTCCATCCTCGATCCTGCTTGTCCTGTGTGTTGATAGTGGAGACTTGGAGATCTTTTGCTGGGGAAGGCAAAACTATGCTTGTCGTATTGCAGTGTCTTGGCTGTCCTGTTTCCCTTCAAACAGTGGGAGTCTCGAGTTGGGGCTGTCATCTTTTATGAATCACTATTACATTTTTTAATTTTAACTGTTAAAAATTATTTAAAAATCCTCCATGACCAAAGAGTTTATGCAGAAGTTTATGTAAATTTCATCCTTAACTTTGCTATAGAGTTACAGATATAGGTACTACGTAAGACCTTAAAACAGCAGAGTTAAAACACCCAGGTCTCTCAGTGACAGTAAATGAAACTTGAACAACCTTGATCCAGAAAGCCATGGGCTGTTGCAGTATCAGTCCCTGATGACTTGTCTGGACACATCCTTGCGCAGCTCCTCTTAACACCAGTGGCGCAGGAGCTTCACAGTGGGACTTTGGCAGGCCCTGGCCTGTGCTTGTACCTCCTTATAGGAGGCATTCAGCATGTAGGAGTGAATATAAATCTCATATTCAGTCTCTTGGAACTGTCTCAATATTTCTATTGTGTAATTCTACACAATATTTCTATTATGCTGAAGTAACTTGAGTTTATTCTCAATCCAGAAACAAGTGGGAAAACTGTAATGGATTGCTTTGGATTACGTATTGATGATCAAGACAGCTGTCTGTTTTCTGTGTCACATTTTTACACATGGATAAGTAAATCAATGTGTTCAGTTTAGAAGTTTAGGACTTGTCACAGAGGTGTTTATCATACTGTAGTCCTGCTGGGACTCTACTGATAAATGGGATTTTAAGATAGAAAGCTTCCACGGATGAGTAGGTACTGATGGCTCTGTTGTTGGCACCCATCCATTTGAGCCACTAAGAGGCACTTAGATATTAAAACTGTGCTTTTTTTGAAGTTAAGACTTGAGGTTCACAGTTTTGAAGCTGTTGGTGCAACTAAGGAACTCCCCGAGCAATTTCTGGAAAGGAAGGCTTCATTCCCAATACCCTAGCCAGGTTCCTCTTGGGATAGCTGCATTCTTCTGTTGCTTTTCTGCATTTCTGCTCTGAGGTTATGCTTTGCAATGCTGGTGTGCATGAATATTTGCTGAATTTGACTGTATCAATTGCTGCATTTTAGTGTTGAGAGGTAACTTCTATCTGTGACTCTTCCGTAGGGCTTCAGGGTGAAGATCCCATTATTCTTAGCACTTCCACTGTCTTTGCATAACCTCTCTTGCTTTAGGCAAGGTAAACCTAACACAGCCTTTGGCAGCTCTGTGTCAGGACTAGCACATGCAGACACCACGTCCAAGCACCCCATCCTTCCCAGCTGCTACCAAAGCCATCTGGGGACACACAGGCTTCCCCTGTGTCACATCCCAGCCTGTATGCCTGAAGGAAACCTCCTCGTATCTTCAGCTCTTCCTGTCCAACTGCGCATGGGTCCATCACATCACAGCTCATTGTTTAAGATGGCAAAGTGCGTTGCAGTCCTGCAGCATGAGAGGGGCTGTAAATTGTGAGTGATGTTATTGTTGTTAAAGAAGTTTATAAACTGTTAAACACCAAGTGTTGGTCAGGCAGAGCTTTCCTATTTCCACTGCTTGATAAGAGGCTTGTCAGTGAACACCTGCTGTATGCAAAGAGGGCGAAAGGCAGGCTCTGGTTGTCTCCAGCATCCCAAATCAATAGGTGCTTTTTCTGGTGTTGGCTGGAGCTGAGTTCCCAATGTCTTAGCCCTCTTCTGCTTTTTGGTGTGTAGTGTTCATATAGGGTTAAATTAGGGTGCAGCAGCTGATTTGCAAGCTTTTCTGACAGGAGCTCTTGAGGTTCTGCATCCATAACTTTCCTGAGGCTCTCTTAGGTAAAGCCTGGCATGCTTTATCTGACAGAGAGCTCGACTGATATTTCTAATGGCTTACTCTGCTGGGGTCTGTGTGCCTAGGTGCAGCCAGAAACTTTAAACCTAAAGTTGTAGGTATCCCCAAGTTGTATTTACAAGTGGCAAAGTTGCAACAGAAATGCCTCAGCAGCAAGGCTGTGATACAGGAATGAGTGTTGCATCCCTGTAAGATAAAACAGTTAAGCCTTTTTGGGTAGGAACCATAATTTGGATACAGAAATCTTATGTGCTAGAACAGCATCTTTTACCTGCTTTTAATTTTATGCATCTCATCTTTTCTGGTCTACGTCAGACCAGAAGGTTCCTCAGTTATTCTTGTTTATCTCAAATATCAGTTATACCCTTGCTGTGCAAACTGATCCATTGCAGAACAAGGATTTTTTAGCATTGGAGTAATCCTAAGAGAAAAGATTGCTGCTGTGAAAAGCAAAGCCCTTGGTCTTGTTGTTCTGTGTTCCTCATGTCATTATTAAAGCTCTTCATGTTAGACCATGAGCAGCCCACATCATCACTGACTTTCCCTGCTGCTGGAGCCTGCAGTGAGACCATAATCCTGCGTTTGCTATCACAGTGTCTTCCCATATAGTGTGATTTTATAAATCTAATATTGTGCTTTCTCTGCAGGAACAACAGGAACAAGGTAGGCTGCAAATAGCAACATTAGCGGGAGTAAGCAAGTATCCTGTTGTCCGACAGTGCTGGACAAACAGCAAGCTAATTTTCACCTTGTAGTACCAAGGTTGTAAAGAAGTTTAGTGGATAATGTAAAACTCTGGAGATGAAGGTCCTACTTCTGCTGTGGCCTACTGGATGACATTAAGCAATTAGCGTTGCTCTGTGCCTCAGTTTCCCTCTGAGAATTGGGTAATTGGCTGTGGATGAAAAGCCCTATAAAATAATAATAGTTAAAGCAGTGCATGTAACAGTTATTAACACAGAATGTTGTCATCATCTCCACTTTATAAATGTGAGGAACTGAGGCAGAAAATGGTTTGCCAAAAGCTATTGATGTAGTCAGGGCACAAGTCCTCATTAGACCTCTGGAGCTGGCGGCCGCCTGGCCAGCCTGCAGGCTTTGTGCTGCTTGTCACCCTCCTGCCCCTGCTTTCCAGTACCACAGCACTGGTTAAATGAAGAGGACTTCGGTGTGTGGAACAGATTTAGACTCATTCCTTTTACTGTCCCTACTGAGTGAATTGGAAAAGCAATAAACAAAATGGTTTTTAGCTAGGAAAGAGGTTTTAGAACCCTCCGTTTTTAACAAGCGTACATTAATAGTACGAAGTATATGGGACAGCATTGTCCTAATTAGTTTTCTGTCAAAATTAACAGCCCTTGAGTTCAATAGGAACAGATTTAGGCCACACAGTGTCTTTGAAAAATTCACAGGATTTTTTGCCCTGTGGTTTTGAATATGAGCTGAAGCTTCAACATCATAGAACCTCCACTGAGTAGAGCTTTACTCTTCAATTTAAATATTCTCCCTCTTTTAAAGCCAGCTTCTTAGTGTAATTTGAATCCGTCTTATTTTAGGGTTATATATTTAGTATCCAGCTGATTTTTTCCCTCTAAAGTTCTTGGATATCAAGTCCATTAAGAAATCTCAGTGTTGCCAAACCAGTTTAAGACATTTGGAACTTCAATTAAAAAATGCTGAACTCTTAAAAAGTAATTTGGTAATGAAAGCAGTGAATGCATTCTGCAGTGTTTAAGGATTGCTTACAGAGATAAAATGGTTTTGGCTGGACGTCAGATAAATACTTTTATGCTGAAGCATATGTGCGACTATTTTTCTCTTTTTTTTGAATGAGTCTGAAGAGTATAATCCTTCAGAATATCCCCAAACAAATTCTGGATTACTAGATCCGGTGTTCTTAAATAAAGACAATCATTTAGTATTTTGCACCTAAGGAACATCTTTCATTTCTGGATCTCGATGTATTTTACAAAGCCAAATATGAAGTCACAGAAGTCTAACCAAATTTCTGTGAAACAAGAAAATATCATTTCCCATTTTACAGCTATGTTAGCCAGCAGGAGGACATGATCTGGCTTTCATGTCAGGCTGGTAGCAGTGATTGCTGGAAGGTGATATAGGATGGCACACCTAGGTAAGAAACCTGGGGAACAGATTCTTGGAGTCTTGCTATCTTTGACACTGGCTCCAATGTGATCCTGGACATGGGTCTGATGCCTCTTGCAGGTGAACAAAAGAAGGCTGCAAAACTCTTAAAATCTGAGCTGCAGATTCTATTTGCATGGGTCCCTTGGTGAGCTCTGCCCATGCCTGGGAAGCCAAGCAAGGGCTCTGGTGTGACAGACCACAGCCAGCGTAGTGGGGGAGGAAGAGCTGAACTGCCTTGCTACTGTACAGGTAACAGATGGCATTTTGCTTATGGGAGAAACGCTTCTCAGCTCTTCCAGTGTGCTTCCATTCTCAAATTCATCTTTCTGGAGTTGGCTGAAATAAATACACACTTAGCTTCAGTTCGATCGATGACTGAAGCCATGCCCTGTACTGTGAAATGCCTATCTGTGTGTGTGGCTATGTAGTATTAACGAGCCAATCCTAGTTACCCTAAAATGAAGAATTTAGTTGAAAAATGAAGACCAGCGTATTTTTTTTTTAATTGTGATAATGGAATCTGAAGCTGAGTGATGTTTCCTGTGAATCGTACCCTAATTTTTTGCACTCCATAGTTCATTTCCCAGGTAGCCAAGAAGGCCAATGGCATCCTGGCTTGTATCAGGAATAGTGTGGCCAGCAGGACTAGGGAAGGGATTGTCTCCCTGTACTTGACACTGGTGAGGCCGCACCTCGAGTGCTGTGTCCAGGTCTGGGCCCCTCACTAGAAAGACCTTGAGGTGCTGGAGCGAGTCCAGAGAAGGGCAGTGAAGGTGATGAAGGGTCTGGAGCACAAGTCTGATGGGGAGCGGCTGAGGGAGCTGGGGGTGTTTAGTCTGGGGAAGAGGCGGCTGAGGGGAGACCTGATCGCTCTCTACAATGACCTGAAAGGAGGTTGTAGCGGGGTGAGGCTCGGTCTCTTCTCCCAGGCAACTCGTGACAGGACAAGAGGGCATAGTCTGAAACTGTACCAGGGGAAGTTCAGGCTAGACATGAGGAGGCATTTCTTCACAGAAAGGGTCGTTAGGCATTGGAATGGGCTGCCCAGGGACGTGATGGGGTCACCATCCCTGGAGGTGTTTTAGAAAAGAGTGGATGTGGCACTGAGTGCCGTGGTCTAGTTGACATGGTGGTGTTAGGGCAAAGGTTGGGCTCAGTGATCCCAGAGGTCTCTTCCAACCCAATCGATTCTGTGATCTGTGATGCTGAATACAACCTCATATGCCTTTTTCTTCCTGAACAGTATCTACAGCTGTGGCCACATGTGCTACTTGGCTTGCAGCTCAGCTGGGTTCAAAGGCTTTGAACCCGAACCAGGCTCAAAGTGGCTGGGCACTGTCCCCACTGCTGCGGGGTTGGTATCTGCAGGCGTAGCTGCACGTGCAGTCCTTCTCTAACCCAAATCAGTCAAAATGATCTGGGTTAAAGAAAACTCTCCATGCTTTTAAATAGTAAGCCAACCTGGATCATTTTGACACAACCGGGTTAGGGAGCAACTGCTTACAGATATAGTGACAGATTGGAGGGGGTGGTAACCCAGCTCTGCTGCAGCTGAGCTCTAAGTTGGACTACAGGCTGAATAACGCTAATTGTGGGTGAGTTCAGTAAGCTGCCCTGACTTTTGTCCTATAAAATAGCCTTGTTTTATAGGAAATAATAAAATAGTCTAGGGGCTAGAAATGCAGCTGATGTTTCCCAGGTTTGGCCTCTGATTATCAGTTTGCAGTCTGATGCCGTCTACAGTAGATGTACGTTCCTGCCTGAAGGCCTGGTAGTGGCTGGTTTTGATCCTACAGGTGATTTAGAGCAACTTCAAGGTTCTTCCAGACTGCACTTGCTTTCATGGGCTGTAAGGAAGCTGCTACCCAGGCAATATTTTCTGGATAACAGCAGTGATTTTCAGATGTTTATGCACGACTGGCACATATGTAGTCTTGAACTGAGAGATGCTCTGTGGGTTTTCACAGCCTTCTAAACATGCTGATAAGGAGCAGATACAGCAAGGCCTTCTGCAAAAACTGAATGGAAGCATTCAAGATTTTAGTTCACAGAGGACAGTATAAAAATCCCTGTAATGCTGTCTTGGACAAGTTTGTAAGTGTGTGTGTTTGACACTGGACTTGACAGTGATCTCATTGATTTCTGATGTGCTGAGACTCAATTACTCTGGTTCAACATCAGTGTGCATGAGAGCAGAGTTAGGCCCGCTGAAAGGGTGGATACTTTTTCTTTCCCCTAGGGGAACCTGTTGGCAGTGGTTATGCAGGTCACGTCCACATGCTGTGACCTGTCTGCACAACAAGCTACTGCTCTGTGCCACTTGCCAGCAGACATTTCCAAGACACCCTCAGCTATAAAAGAGCATCTTCTCACCCCATCTCCCCTCCCCAGGAGATACAATCCCCTTGTTCCCATAGCACACACACTGGATGCTGTGATCCAGCTCCTCACCAGGGCAACATGTTCTTGCCAATGCGGGACCTCTTTCGGTTTCTGGTGGAGGCAACAGTAGGGGAATCTTATTTTGGTGCGTAGGCTCATTCAGGAGAGTTGAGCATCCATATAAATAAATGGAGGAGGCCCTGCTGCAGTGAGGTGTATGGTGCGTGGTGATGAGGAGAGATGCCTGGGCCGTTGGAGGCGGTGACCCCCCAAATGCCATGGCCTATCTCCTTGCCTTCAATAGTCCCATCTGGTGCATGTTGCAGGTGTATTGATGATGGTGTGTGACAGCTTCATGTCTTCTAGCCCCTGAGCTGATGACAACCAAAGAGAAATTACTTTCCCTTGTCGGTGTTTATTTCCAAATGCGTTCACAGAGCAACTCAGTGCTTCCTCTGGCTGTCTGAAGCAAAGGCTTGACCTCGCCTTCTTTCAGGTCTCTTGACATTTACTTGTAACGAACAGGCCTAGATGTTGCAGTATGTTTTTCTGGGTCATGGAATGCATTATATGCTTGTCCTTCACAGAAGAAATACAATATCTTTCATCTCAGCCCATCAGCTTGTTTTTGTTGATTTTAATTCTATTGTAGTTGTTTAAACACAGTCATTTTGTCAATAGGCATTATTCATATGCAGAGAAATAAATTGATTCATACTTGAAGCATACTCCCTCATCACACACTCACACAGAGCTGGAGCATGAAGCAACAGCCACGAGTCCAACCCAAAGGGCTGACTTTGCTGCTGTGCAATCTGTGGGGTTGTTTACACCTGTGGGGATGGGATGCAAAATCCCACCACAGTGCTCAGACAGCAGTGGGCCTGAGCAGTTCCAGAGCAGAGTCTGGCCTCAGCTGGTTGCATATGGCAAATCTACAACTTCTCCTGTGTTATGAGCATGTGTTCCCAGTCCAAGTCCTCCTGCTTGCTGTGTTACATGCAGAGGCAAGTCTATATGCAGCCTACAGGCTGTCTTCAGCATTTTGGAAACCTCTGTGCATGAATGGTTTATATGCATTTCTGGGAATGAGCTTGATTGACACAAAACCACAGGAAAAGCTGCATCCCAGATGCTTTTGCTATGATTTGGTTGTGTTTTCTGGGAATACTTGGCATTTGTAGCACTGTCTGGTCTCCTTCAAATCATATACCTGCCCGGAGGCCAGGACTCTCTGAGCTCATGGCTTGAGCTGGAATTGGCTACCTTCAACCTTAAACACTACTTTCCTGCAAAAACTGTCTTTTATTTGTAGAATTTCAGTCCAATTTCATGGTATTCAGTCTGTTTCACTTACCATTTCTCATGCTTTTTCCACGCTATCTCTGCATCCCAGTAGTGCAATGGTCTCCACATCATCTCGTCCTGAAAATTTTGGTGGTAACAATAAAAATGTCCATGTTTATTGATGGTTTCAGGAGAAACCTCTTCAGCTTTTGATTGAAAAAAGAAAAACAGATGATTTGATATGTTTGGACAAAACCACTAATAACTGAAAAATTTTGTTTGAAAACATCCTGGAAAATTAGAATAGAAATTGCTAGTTCATGAGTGGTTTACATTTTCCAACAAAAATATAAAGCTTTTTTTTGAGAACAAGGGGCACTTTCCTTTGATTATTTTGCTGATTCAAAGCCATATTTTATAGTGAGAAGAAAGCTTTTCTAGAAACTCCTTGTTCAGCCCTGCACCTCTAACTAGTTGGTTAAGCATCTCCTGAAAAACCATTCTGCTTGGATCACCAGTAAATTACCACGCATTAATATTTATGTTCAAAATGAGGCTGATAATATATTAAAAAAATAAACAAGCAAGCAACCCTGCAACCTGCATGTGCCAGAGTTAACAGAGCTGTCAGCTCTGTTTGTGCCAGTGATTGACGGGTGCTCTAATGGAGTGGCCTCTTCCCTCTCTCTCTGTCTTGTCTGCATGTTAATGCCTCCACTCATTGAATAATGATGCACTTTAATAAAGATTTGTCTTTTTTTGTTTCTGAGCGCTGGCAGGGCTGGGGTTAGCTCTATGTTTGTTGGTCAGTTGCAAAAATTAAGCAGGAAGAATTTTACATGGAGGTAAGTATGCCCCTGCCTTACAGGAGCACCAACCAGTGAAACCAGTTGCCATATTGGATTTCAGTGAATCTGCAGATTTGGTGCTAGGGGTAGTTGGGGCCCATATCTCAGAGCATGTGGGTTGCATGGATGTGTGTGGGTATGCCTGGCATTTTGGCGTGGTTTCAGTGTGACAGAGACGTGGGTTAGAGGGCATGGGGAGCACACAATGGGCTGTTGGTGGGCTTCTTGCAGGAGTTTCCCCAGGCGGGTTGCAGGGGAGCCTCTGTGTAGAGAGCCGACAGGCAGATCTGTGCCCGTGATGTAGTCATGTCAGCTTCTGAACCAACTTGTGAGGACCAGTGTGGACACAACCACTGGAGTTGTACGTGACTGGCTTGTGGATGCACTGGCTGAGTTACACCTTATGTGATGGATGTACTTGCCTTTTATGCTTCATGTACCGGGATCCAAAGCTCTTGTAAACCTTCAGAAGCAAAGTTTCTTTCTGTGGACATGAGTCCTTGTGGAAAGGTGTTCATAATGCCTTCAAAAAAGCCCAGAGCTTTTCTTTGTCACAGAGATGCTCCAGATCACTATTTAGTCCCCTCTCTGTGGGATAAGGGCAGATAGACTCCCTGATGCAATGAGCCTCCAGTTTGTCCTACTTGATATTACTGTCTCTAATATAGTTACTTATGGTAGGGCCAGCTTAACATGTTGTTAAATTTACAAGCCCTTGGTTACACCATTAGTAAGAATAAATATTTTAAAAGACAAGGGCAATTTAGAGATCCTGGGCTGGGTGTAGAAATGTAAGCAGCAAAGGCAACTGATACTCTGAATAACACGTACAAGACCAGAGATTTAACGACGTGGGAGGAAGAGAGCTTCAGGGACCTATGCCACCAGTGAATATGGCATAGTTTCAAAGACTGCGGAAAGCTCTTAAGATATTTGGATCAAATGCTGCCTGTATGATTACAATGTGTGAGGAGAGTATATAAGAAGTAGAAAGAAAAACAAGATTCTCACTAACAAAACATAGTTAGTTCCCTGCATCTTTTTATACTTTTTTATTTTATTTTTTGGGAGTCTGGTGGGTCAAAGAAGTCCTGGAGCTCCTATCTGTGTAGGATACTTGGAGATAAATAGACTTAAGGATAAGTAATTCTTTCAAGCTGGCAATTCCACCCCCCCCCCCCCCATATTTCTCCAGTAGTATACCCCCCCCCCCCCCCCCATTTACTTCAAAGGTAAGTCTTGAAATAAAAGAAAATCCCCTGCTCCCGTTGACAAATATTGCAGAATATAGCATCAAAATATAGTGTGCGTGCGGGTGAAAGCAGCAATTTACCATGTAGCTGCAGTTAATTTTCTAGTTATTTGGAAGTCATAAAGTATTGCGGTTCCAGGACAACAGAGGCTCCAGTTTGCAAACTCTGCTCCCTTCTTCTCTCCTGCAGTATTTATTCGCCAAACTGTGTGAAGTACTGTTAGCCACCAAGGCAGTTTGGGATTTATCTTCATGCTGTACTCCGCACATCTATATGACAATGTGAGCAGCGCTCATCTGCAGTGGGGTTATCGCAACTTTATTGAAATTGTTTTCATGTGTGAATTGTTGTCTTCCTTCCAGCAGCTGTCAAGATCCTGCCTTGGGGAATGTCTCGGAGTGGTCTGATCCTGCTGCAGGAGGCCACCCGAGCCCGGTCCCCCTGAGAGTTTGTTCCATGCGGTTGATCACATGGAAAGATGTGTTATGCCATATTAAAATGAAGCAATTAGGGAAAAACCTGGAAACTGTGTTTTAAGCCAGGATTTTGAATAGTTGCTACCAACTTCTTAAATTTTCTGGGGACTGCTGGTAGTTCCTAAAAAGGTTGGTGGTTTTTTTTTTTTTTGGTGTTTTTTGGTTAGTATTTATGTTCTGAGGCCATACATGTCACTATTCCTGTCAGACGCTCTTGCCTTAAGCAAATCAAGTAGTGAAATAAAGGTCAGAGTTTCCTTCTCCTCTTCTGTACATTCACAGTAGGTCCATATGCCCGTAGTCTGTCCACAGAATGTGATTTAGGATGTCTAAGAGGAAAAGAATATTTTCCTGTATATATGAGTGAATTTTTGTCCCTGAAGTAAAATGTGAAGAATTAAAAGGAAAAAAATGTATTCATTATGTAATTTCCTCTCCCACTTATTGTATTTCCTTTGAAAAATGTAATCCATATGACGCTTGGATGTTACAGTGAATTTATTTTAAAAATCTTACAGGTGATTCCAAATACTTATTACTTCCTTAGTGGAAAATCAGTTTCTAGAGACTTCTTGGCAAATTTTTTTTTCTTCTTTTTTTTTTTTTCTTCTTTTTTTTCCCCCTACATCACGGTCACACTTTCTTGTCTAATTTATTGTCCAGCTCTTTAGAAAAATAAATGAATCTAGGAAAGCTGGGTTTATTTGCTCTGCACCTGGTTTGGGTATCATTCAGTCTTGCTGCTATTTGGATAGTTCCAGCTTTTTAACTTGTCTTCACATCCTCTTTGTTTCTATGAGGAGGATTGTGTTACGCTCCTCAGTGCTTCTTGATGTGTTTCAGTACTCACACAGCACGGCTGGTCTGGATAGCACAGCATAAAAGCATGGGCAATTACTGGTCTTGCCCTGGGAGAGTGAACAGAAAGAATTAAGACAAACACTGGACGTTGTGCTCTGGAAAAGCAGCAGTCTGGATTAGGAAAAGAGTAATATCTATATCTGCATGGCTTGCAGAAGATGTGGAATAGAAATCTTATTAATTCTAGGAGTTTTAGTTTCGCATTTTTTGACTTGTCACACTGGCATGACCAGAGCCATAGAGAGAACATGGTACTGGTTGTGGCTTAAAGCATCAGAAAATGTGCTCCATCCTTCAGGCTGGGATGATTCCTTTGGGATTGTTTAGAAGAGCTGGCAATATTTATAGCCCTATCTACCTCAGACATGACTTATATGCACATTGGAGTGCCTTGGCATTAGTGCAGGTTCTGCATTTACCACACTGCCAGGGTGGCACAATGTATTGCTACAAGCTGTCGTTTGTAACACTTAACTTCATTCTATAGGACTTCTGCCAAATACATTTTTTTTCCCTTTGTCTTACATATCTCTCTGTATCCTGACAGAAAAGCTGCTCTCTGTATAGATCTTAAATAATAGTGCTCTTGTGATACACATAGACCTCTGAAAAGGAGACCACTCTATTTTGGTCGAAGATAGATGTCTTAAAAAGGAAAAAAAATATAACCTTCATGATTACTTTGAAAATCTTGACATTCACTGCCATTTTTTGGTGAACAGATTTCTTAGATGCCTTTGCCCATACAGGAACTAGAAATTGAATATCTGCAATATTTGTTTCTTTTTATTATTTGTATATTTTTGGTACTTCAGGAAGAAATTCTGGTATTGCGAAAAAAACCCTGAGATGTTTTTTCCTGCTCACCTCTGAAGTTGTCAAGCTCTGTTGTTTAAAACCTGATATTAAAATGTGTTGAACATTTTTTGGTGCCTTTGGTTGTGAATTGGCATCAATTCATATTGTGCCTTGGGTGAGGTATTTTGTTCATAGCTTTCTGAAGGTTAACTTCTGCTTTACCTGGAGTATTCCCTCAGCTATTGCAGCAGTTTATGGTTATCTATCCTTTTTCCTTTAGATCAACATGATCTGTTGACATTTGAACACCTTTAAGTAAAATATCAAACCTCATTGCTTCATTCACTAGGCTGCTGAAGTGTATGTATGCTGGCAAATTCCCTATATTGCTGTGAGCCTTTAGTAACTAATATACTGTGTATCACCAATTCATTAAACAAAACCACAGAGAAGCAAATAAAACCCCCAAACCAGCCCTGCTGACTACCTAAAGTAACCCAATCATTATAAGCACCAACTACTGCAATTCGTAAGCAACACATACAAGTCTCTTCTCCATCATTGTGAAAATGAGTTTTGATACCAGAGCCTTATGGGTGCTTAGACTAAAAGATTCAGATTGCAGTTCCTAGTATTTGACATACAAGTACATTTTGGACTTGTGTATAAGTTGAGACTGCACTTTGGAAAAGAGCAATAACACAGCACTCTGGCTTCTGCAAATGAAGTCACTTGTTCAAGAATGTGCAATAAGTGACCAATGTTAAGTAGCCAAGATGTTGGCTGTAGCTTTCAGAGTGTATGAGGTGCAGAATAACTTATAGTCATGGTTAGCTGGAGCATCCCTACGCCCACCGTGGGGGCAGGACTTGTGAAGAGCAGCCTGTGGTAGTGTGCCAAGTGCTCACGCAGCACAAAGATGAAGTAGTTTTGTCTGTTCTGAACAAGCCGAGAGACAGAAATACTTCTGGTCTGATTCATTAATAATGCTATGTTTGAGCTTGAACACCAAATAAGGCTGTGGTAGCAACAAAAGGTCAATTTTCTGTGACTTTTGCTATCCATGGTTGTTGTTACTGCTTAGTTTGGTGATCAGGTGCTATGATAGAGCAGTTCACTTAATGTCTCAGGCATGCAGCCTAGAGCAGAGAAAATTTAAGAAGGAAAAATATGTTTTCTGTAAACTGCAATTAGGAGCTTAGAAGGACAGATGCAGCTCTGGCAAGTATTAAATGATGTCTCAGACCCTTTTCTGCCCCACTTTGCTCTTCATGGGGTGAATTCATAACCAGCTAGAATGTCAATGTTGTAAAAGGTTAACACCCTTTAAAGAAGCAAGAAGCAAGGCCTTTGTAGGCTATTAAAATGTTAGTTAGAATCTGGGTTCCTAACACCTGTAGTGTAGCTCATTTCAGTAATCTACTTCCAGTGAAGTCAATGAGAGCTTTGCCACTGCCTTCAGTAAGGTTAGATCGTTCTGCAGCAGAGAGGAACAGAAAGAGCAGCGGTTTACTGAGCCAGCCAGGTCAGCTCCAACCACCAAAAATTCCCTTTCCTGTAGTCGCCTGATCCTTTCTTTCATTGCTGTTCTAGCAGAGATTAAAAGCAGTAGCACAGCAGCGATACTGGAGGCTTGCTCAAATTCCCATCTGTCTGCTGATATATCAAAGCTCTGTGCCGTGGTATCTGCAAGTTTTCTCCAGATTACAAAGTGTGCACATTCTGAGAGGTTTCCCTCTGTCTCTCCCCAGTGCCATCTGGGCTTTGTTTATCTGTGTGTGAAGTGGGGGATTTTATGTGGCCTCCTCATGGGTAGCCTGGTGAAAGAAGTGGCTTTTGCATCCTATGATGGAGGCATTAGAGATCACGATCTAGATTTTTTTTAAATTTTTTTTTTTAATTTTTATTTTATTTCTCCCCCTGAGTCTCCATTGCCTTTGACCGAGGGAGCATGGCTGCCCGGAGAAGCAAGGACCTCATTTGCAGTGGCGCAGTGGGTCTCCAGGCTCGATATCCCTTGTTGTGCTGTCCTAGTGCGTATGGACTCAGCTAACTCACACATGAAATAAGCTGACGTGCAGGTTTTGGCCGGGATAGAGTTGAATTTCTTCACAGTAGCTCGTATGGGGCTATGTTTTGGATTTGTGCTGAAAAGAGTATTGATAACACAGGGATGTTTTTGTTATTGCTGAGCAGTGCTTACATACAGTCAAGGTCTTCTCTACTTCTCACGCCACCCCACCAGTGAGGAGGATGGGAGTTGGGAAGAAGTTGGGAGGGGACACAGCCAGGACAGCTGACCCCAGCTGACCCAAGGGATATCCCATACCGTATGATGTCATGCTCAGCATGTACAGCTGAGGGAAGAAGAAGGAAAGGGGGGAAGTTTGGAATGATGGCATTTGTCTTCCCAAGTAACTGTTACACATGGTGGAGCCCTGCTTTCCTGGAGATGGCTGAACACCTGCCTGCGATGGGAAGCAGTGAATGAATTCCTTGTTTTGCTTTGCTTGCGTGCATGACTTTTGCTTTACCTATTAAACTGTCTTTAGCTCAACACATAGTTTTCTCACTTTTACCCTTCCGATTCTCTCCCCCATCCCACGGCTCAGCTGGCGCGGAGCAGCCCTCCACACCTGGATCTTCTCAATCTTGACAGTTTGGGGGCTGTTGGGAAGGCCACTGAAATATTTGGGCTTTTATTTGGTGTTTTGTGCTCTGGTGAGCCTACATCTACTCTGTAGTCCCTCCAGTTCCATCTATTGCAGTTTATTCACAGTTGTCTCCTACAAAATAGCCCATGATAGTTTCTGAGCTGAAGAATTGCTCCTGTCTGTAATTTTGCCTTCATACAGAGTCACACAGTACTTTTTAAACCAATTGAGGACCAAAAAATAGAACCGAATGTTACAAGACACCATTCTCTGTGCATGAAATGAGGGGCTTCCTGTCTGTCCCTCTCATCTCATCTGCAGTGTTGCCCATACTCCGTAGTGCCAGGGCTGAAAAAGCGTGTTCTTGCTCTGCAGTGGTTTCTCTCTGTGCTGCTCCATGCTGGACTGGGAGGCTGCAGTAGGAAAGTTAGAATTTAAACTTTAAATCACATTCCTACAAGGTGATGATATCGAAATATGGGAAGTGAACTACTTAGATTTACTTGGTGATTGTTATTTGTTGACTATGACCTTTCTATGTTTTGTTGTTTGTTTGTTTGTTTTTTTTAATAAAATGCAATTCTAGTTTTTCCAATTTTCTTGAATCTCCGGTCACACTTTCTGTGAAGCAGGTATGACCCAAACTGGACTGCAAAGGCTATTCTTGGACAAGCTGCAAGAAACCCCATGTGGTCACAAACCCGATCTTACTTGAGATCACTTGAGATCTCACTTTACCCCACACCATCCTGAGCTGTCAGATTGACATTAAAGCTGATAAAAGAAATTATTTCACTGGATTTCCTGCTTTGAAAGGAGCTGCATACTTTGCTGACATGGTTTGATTTTGGTGAAATTATGACAGAACTTGGACCTTTCCCAGGGTCCCTGGTGTGGAGCCAGCCAGATGTGGGAGCGGTTGTGGGACTGGCGATGCCCTCTTGGGAGGGTACGTGGTGCCAGGGCAGCGGGGCATGCAAACTACTGTGGGGCTGAGGATCCTGGCATCACAGGATCTGTGGCTCAGGAGCAGGCTGCCAAGCCACTAGGGCCCCATTTTTCTTTTGGAAGAAAACCAGGTTTTTAAATACTAAAATCCTGCATTAAGCAACAGCCTTTCTCTTCCCAGCTTTAGTTATTCCTGACCCAGAAGGAAGAGGACCATCCCAAATCCCTTCTCTCAACAGTTAACTATTCCTTGGATGTCTCCCATTGAAGTATTTGTTTAATGTGATCCTCAAATCCTGACAGAAGGAGATACAGCCCAGACAGTGTGAGAGAAGTCCATTTAGTCTGAAACAAACTGTATGAAAAGTTCCTTGGTTATTCCATGAAAAAGTTCTGCAAAAACTACCATGACTGCTTTTTAATTTTTAGGATCTGCTATGGTTATAAAACTGTTGCTGTCTCCCATTTAGGAAGCTGAGTGAAATATGTAATATAAACATGCACTTTATGTGTGCAGGCTTATCCGGTACGACTGAAGGATGAAGGCTTTGGGCTGGCATCATCTCCCATTACAGAACTGTTTAATACCAGTCCAACAGGAGACATAACTGCAATTAGCAGTAGGTAGCAATACAGCAACACTCATTAAAACGCAGTGAAAATTATATATTGATTAGAAATCTTGTCATATCCAAGAATGTGACAGATGGTTGATTTATAGGCAGGGAAAGGTTATTTGCTCTCATTTATTTATTTATTTCAGCCATTAAAACTCAGTTGCAAGACCTGGAGGATATGTGCGGTAATTAATAAGCTGACAAAGAAAAGAGGTGACGTTGTGTATGTCCTGTTAGCTCCCATCACCAGTACTGAAACACCACTGAGCCCTGGTGAGTTAATTCATAGAACAGCTGTGAGACGTGGGGGATTATTAGCATCTCTGTTTTACAGATGGCACTGAAGCACAGAGAGGTGGACGAAATGCTAGGATTTGACAGTGGTGGGGGCACAGAAATGGATCCCATTTTCTCATGCTTAACTGCAGGACCTCCTTTCTCTCAGCACAACTTCTTGTAATAAAAATTAGAGCCTGGCTGTGATATGGTCCAAGTTTTGCTTGAGCATTTTGTCTGATAGTCTTTGTGTTAGTAGTAAAGGAAGACAGCGAAAGGCTTTCACAGAGTTGGAGCTGGAGCCTCAGAGGGATTGCTGGCCTGTTAATGGGCTGGATTGCAACCAAGAAACCAGTGAGAAGCTGGTTGACCTGGTTCCCTTAAGCTTCCTCCTTGTGTTGCCCCAAGCAAGCAGAAAGCTGTTGGCCGTGTTTGTTAAAATAACCCCACTGTCACCCATGTAGTAACCTCAGACAGGCTCTGGGAGAGTAATGGTCAGAAAAGCTGTCTGCATTTGATGGAAGTGAGAACTGAAGGGAATGTAGCTGCCTATTTTGGCAGCCTTGCATGCATGTTTCCAACAGAAAGATGATCTCTCATATGTGATATACTGGTGCAGATTATAACAGCTGGAGCCTACTTTGTTGGATTTCAAAGAAAAGAGAAGAAACACCACAGTAATACTAGCTACCCTTTCGAGCATCTGAAATGCTCGAAAAACCAGGTTTTCAGCACCAAGCCTTCACACTGCCTCATTAATGTAAGTACACTGGCCAGGCTCCTCCGTGAGCTTACTTGCCTCTTTTTCCTCTAAAAGAAGGCAGAACTCATTGAGACCCTCACTGATGGTGAAGTCGTTACCCTTGTGGTTTGATGGTAAGCAGAGGTGCTTGATTGATTGATTTATGGCAAATAATTTGAGGCCTCAGTCAGATCTGGCTGTATTGATTGTTCAGGTGATATGTGACAGTCTACAGCAGCAAGTGTTGAGCTCACTAAATGCATGAGATGGGACACATGAAGGTGAATAATTCATGAATGGAGGGAGGAGAAGTTGGGTATAACAATGATGGATCCATGAAATGTTTTGCACAGTGGTTGTCTGAATGAATGACAACTTGTAAATAACAGTAATTTAAAAATCTCATCATCTCTGGGAATGCATGATTTGCTCCATGAGCTTATGTGACTGCCTGGCATCACTATGATAAGCTATGCTCTGTGGTTGTGGTTTTTTTAGGTTTTTGGGTTTGTTGTTGTTTTGGTTTGTTTTTTTTTGTGATAAAACCCAAACACTTTGGGTGGTGTCTGTGTTTCCAGAGTGCTGGCATTAGCAACACAGGGTTCCAAACAGTCATCGTATAAATAGGAGGCAGTGATCTCCAGAGAGCTACATGCTAGTCTTAAGAAATAATAACTTAGCTTTTAGGGAATAACACATTGGATGTCCCTCTCAGCTTGTCCAACTGGAGCATTCATCATGCATGAGTTAAGTTCTGAGATTCCACGTAAAGCCATTGTCTTCATCCATCCCTCAATGATGTGACCACTGGGATTCCTCTCTCTTTCCTTTCCTTTTCTTTGTTGTCTTGTAGTGAGTGAGTTTCTCTGTATCCAGGGCACATCTGTCCTTTCTACCACTGATAGTTTTGGAGGGTGATTTTTAACAGTTGAAGATCATCTTCATGTCTAAAGAGCTGGTGGATTAAGAGCTTTTAAAAATCTTTTAAAAGAGCTGAAATTCTCCAAGTTCTAGTTTCAGATTTCTCTTTTAGACAAACAGTGATGGATGAGATTTCTTGTTCACTATTGCTCTGGCGCGTAATTCTAAAAACAAAGTAAGGGAGGTACCCACTTCACTGTTTTTCTATGTGTATGATAAACTTAATGCCCAGTTTGTCAGCTCCCAGCTTCAATTTTATAATTTGGAGTTAGTCAAAGTACAGTTTGTTCAGCACCCTTATGGAGTATTTACATTTATAACTGCTGATTTAAACATATTCAGCTTGGAAAGGGCCTTGGAAATCTTCAAAGAGTATTCACCAAAGGTCCAAGACAACAAAATTCTTCTAATTGTATCCTGAACTCAGTAGGGACGTTATGCTGCTGGTTTCATGCTAAAAATAGTATTTGTATTCAACAAAACAGACACTTCCAATTTGCACATCTATCGCTTCTGACAGCAAAGAGTTGTTTTCTCAGGATGTTTCTTACCTGCACACTAATAAATAAATAAATAAACAAACAAACAAGCATAGCTTGTAAAATGGGCTGAGAAATAAAATTTCTCTAAAAATACAGGCAATGTTAAGCCAGCTTGTGTGTGGGCTAGATGGTGATACTGGGTGGTGTAGAGGACTAAATGGTAGTGTATCATATCCTCTAAAATGACATAAACCAAAGCTACTCTTCTGATCATAATTTTGGAGACATGGTGTTGCCCAGAGTGTAGGTTTTATAGCACTTCTTTAGTGGTTGCTTTTGTCTGTGACACAGTTTTTAGGGAGCAGTAACTAACAGTAAGAGAGAGATGAAGACTGTAAGTGTAACTCTTAATGTTCTGGTCTAATTTTAGGTAAGGGGACACATTTTGGTGAATTTAGAAGATGGAGATTTCTTGCTGAGTAAACCCAGGCTCTAGCACCACATTTTATTCTGTTACAGCACTGCTCATCTACAGTGAATCCATTTTTGTCAGCTAAGGTACAGAGTGATACATTAGAGCCAAATTTACTGCTCTGGGGATTAAAATGACGTAACGGTGCAAAGCTGAAAGGAGTATTTGCCTGGTGTACTTTCAATGAGTATGTGTATCTAAGTAGGGAAAACCAGCTTTCTGTCATCTTAGAATTCATATAAACCAGCTTAGTCACATTGAGGCATCGCTACAAGTGCAAAAACAATTTTGAATGCACTTCTTCGTTTGCTCTGTTGGAAAGTATAAAGGTCAAGTTAACCAAAAGACATCATGAGACGAGACAGAAAAGCTACGTAAGGAGAAAATAATTGAAAGCAAGTACCCAATTACTTGTTCCTATCTGCATCATAAGTGGGAAGAGGGGGATGGAGTAATGTCATTAGTGCACAGCCACTGTAGCTGTGACTGAGATCTTTTCATCCACTGTCATGTTGAAGCACATAGGTTAAAAACCAAAACAATACAACAACAACAAAAAAGCCTCACCAACTTTGCACCTGGTTAAAACAGATTAATTTTATTAAGTGTTTGGGAATTACAGGTTTTAGCAACAGAAAGTCCTTACTGTGCTGACTTTTCCTTATTTTGGTGTTACAAGTGCAAATAGAGATATTCTGTAGCCCCCAAGAAAGATGTGACAGAATCCTCTGGCTGATTTGCAAATGTAGAGCTGCTTATCAGGTCTTTCGTCTTTTGAGCTGAGTAGGAAGGTCTCTGTCACATCCCAGTTAAGATCGCAAAGATGTGGTGTTCACCCAGTAATGATTTAAACCAGACAGTGGATACTACGAGGAATTATCTCGAACATGAAAGTATTTTCTCCTTTTACTGGGAAAGCTCAGCGAGCTCTTACTGAGTCTCTGGTGACATTTGAAGGCAACCATCAGGGTGATAGCTGCCCTGGGAAAAAAACAAGGGAAGCTTCAGGGGGTGGCATGCATCAGCATCTGAAGTGCGTTGCTTAATGATGTCTTTGGCATACTGCATACTTGACAGGTCCCAATAGGCGCCTTCTGAAAATTGGTCCTTTCAGTAGTTACTTTGTGTAAAGGTATAAACAAGGTTTGCTTGTCAGGATTTTACATGTGTTTCTCATAAACTCTATGTCCAGGTATCTAAGGAACAGTTTACAACTTAGCAATATGTGAGAATGGAAAATATTATTTTTGTTGTAAGTATTATTGGCTGTGTGACTGAAGTTTCTCATAAAGCATCCAGCGCTTCTGAGGTGCCTGTGTCCCAGAGGAGCCTCCATGCTCGGAAATGGATGTAACTCGTGGCTCAGGACTGACTGCATCACACACTCGATAGGAATTTGAAATTTCCATAGGAACTGAAATGCTGTATGTCATTCAAGCTAGACATTTTTTGGCCTTTTGAAAGTTTTCAGTGTACACAGGCTGGGTCTGATCCTGCTCTCATTAAGACTAATGGGAGCTTTGCCATCAACTTAATGGGAGTAGGAAAGAATCTGTCACAAGCATTGCCTATCCAAGCCATGGATTATTTTGTACAAGTCAAGGTCTTTGCTTTAGTTACTCTTTTTCTCATCGCTATTTTTTTCATTAGTATTTGTATTCCAAGCGTACCTAGAGACCCTGTCTGAACTTTACGATGCTGTGCACTGTACAAACAGGTACTTGGAGGGGAAACCTGCCCCAAAGAGCATGTAATGTAAATAGGAAGATAAAGAAAAGCTGGCAAGCAAAGAAGAGGGGTGTGCAGAAGGGACACAGCTTGCTTGGAGTGGCAGACAAGGTTGAGGAGTGCAGCCAAGTCTCTTTGGTCCAGATTCAGTGCTCCCAAGCACACTACTCGGTTCTGTTCTGGACTAATTTTGGATCTATTCTGATGGAATTGAGGGAGGTTTCAAACGGATTTCAGCTGGAGCACTACCTGCCCTTTGCTGTCTGAGGGCAGCAGGAGAAGGGACAGACTCTTGTCTAATGGGGAATTACAGTGCCTGTTATTATGGAGAATAGAAGCCACTTAAGAATAGCCATTTCTCTTTGGCTTATCTCATCCTGTGAGTAACCATTTGCCTTCTCAGGAAAGTTGTCCTGATGCTGAATGGTTCAACGTGCTGTGTGGTAGAGTGCCAATAAGATAAACACAAATAAATGGAAGTTTTTTCTATTGGCTTTTCAGAAATGCTGAAGATCCTTATTAAAACAGGAGGGAAGTAAGGCTCCTAGAAATAAAATGCACCATTATAATTAGTCTTAGATGTTTTCAAGGTGGCTGTCATTTGGGTTTCTTTATTCATTAGCTTGTGTTGGAGAGGAGGAAATGTCTGTTTTCATTTGGTTCGTTATTAGTGAAAGTTCCTTAACTTCATCCACTACTGTGAAGTTTATTAGTTTCATTCCTGTACCTGTTGTATTTATTTTCTCTAGAGCTCTATGGCTTTACATATCCACAGCTCCTTCAGGAAAGGGGATTTCTTTTCTGTTGTTTCACAGGGGCTGGTTTATTCCCTGGACCAGTCTTCACCTGCTGGAGACATGAATTAGCAAAGCTTAACAAGTTCTGTGTTTGCCTTAACTAATTAGTCCATTCAGGGCAATATTCTAGGCTTTTTCTAACTATAGGGCAAACATGGTATCCATTTAGCACAAGAGAACACAAATTTCAACTGTGAGCAAAGACTACATTGCCCACGCAGGTATATTTATTTTAAATACGTTGGTACCAGACCTTATGCCAGGATGAAAACAATTTTCTGCTTTTCAAGGTTTAGAAGTGGCTGAAAGCTCACTTCCCAAGTTGATATTGGAAGAGATTTTTGTGCTAAATTTTGAGTGAAATTAATTCCCTCTTGCAGTAAGAAAGATTACAAACCAATCTGCTTCCTCCCTGTAGCAAAAGTCACCATCATCTACAACATGACAAGTTGGTTATTGCTGTTAGGAGCTTTCTTCTGTATGTGATATTATTTGAGAAATGGAATGCTATGGTGTATTTAAAGGCTGTGTTGTAAAATGCATATGCACGGGGGGTAAAATTAAGGTTGCCTGGGCAACCTTAATTCTGGCATTTCCTGATTTTTGAATGCTATTTTGTGCAACCTTCTCATTGCCTCAGAGTGGTGCTTGCACTGTGTTCTATTTATATGCACACGGTATAAACTAAAAGAAATGTTTTGTAATGTTAGTGTTGGATTTCAGCTAGTTATTTGGTCTTCATTTCATGCTGGAGTTGTTTTGTCTTTTGGGTTTGTTTTTGAACATTTTTAACAGTTAATATTCAAAAGAAAATGTTATCGATTTTGTCCCTCCTGTACTGAAGACAGCTCTTTTCAATTAAACCTGATTGTGCAGGGGTAAATCAGGAAAGAATTTGGCTCAAGTGATTTCTATTTCCTCGGTATTTTTCTCCTGTTTTGCAGTAGTTCTGTATGCAGCTTTTCAATGAGCAATATGTTTCTCCTACAGTTTCATTTTACTAGAGAAATCAGGATGGAAAACATAACATCCAATCAAAGTGATGTAATCTCCAAGGGAAAAGTTTCTTCAGCCTGCTATAAGTAGAAATTACGTTTCTTTTTAGCGGGTCTCCTGGATCAAGCTGTTTAGGGCTTCTAGAAGGGAGCAAGTGCATCCAAATGGATTTTCTCCAAAGTAAAATGTTCTCTTTTTTTGGCTGTGCTTTTAATAGCAAAAGTTATTTTAACCCTCATCAATTTCTGGTAAGTCAGAACAGTGAAGTTCACTGAATCATCTGAATATGCAGCTAATAGGTAATCTTAAAAATCAAACCAAGGAAACAAGGACTCCAGCGTAACCTGATGTACGGGGAACTCATGGAAGCAAAGATGAATGAAATGAGTTTTATTGGAGGTGGGAACGGAAAGGAAGCAGGTGGGTAGAGCTAGCTCTAAATCAGATAGTTGTAAATATGGTCCAGGTTATTTTTAATATTGTGCCACTGTTTCTAATAATGGTGGGGAAAGTATTTTCATTTCCTGATGCCTGATGATTGAAAAATGAAACAAATGTTGTTCGCAGCCATGACTGATGGTGACATCAGACTTGCAAGATAACTATGGGAAGAACCAGGTCAGCAATTAATTTATCTTGACTACCAAGCTCAGTAAATCTTGTTGAACATGAGGGATGAGGGCAGGTAAACAACTTCCCAAAGGTGTGGAGGGGTGCAGTGCTGGGGTAGCACCTCCATCCAGGAGTTCATGGCTTTCAGCAGCCCTGCGTCCAACCCCCTAGATGTGACCTCTTTCTAAAAATGTTTGCTTGTACTGTGATTTAGGATTAGCATTCCACCCTGGCACACCATCTGATTTTCTAGCAGGGGTAGTGTGAGTAAGAGTGTTCAGGACACTCCCAATATCAGCTGTTTAAATCTAAGTACGACTAAGGAGGGGTTCAATGTCCTTCAGACCTGCTTTCTGGGCTGGAACATGCTGTTCCTTTCTCCCATCCTGAGCTTTACAACAGACTTTGGGCCAAATTGTCTGCCGAAGTAAACAGCCAGACTACCATTTGAGTTTATACAATCCCAGACAGGTCTTCCTCCCTGTGGGGGCTGGGGGAGGGTGGAGAGTATTGTATCATAACTTCCCCAAATCTAAGCACTGCAAGCACAGGGAGTTTGGAGTTAAGGAGACATTTAAAATAAATCACTATGATATTATAAGAAATGCACAATTAACTCAATCAAATAACCTACTTTATACTAATGCCCTGCAATAATGCTAAATATGTGATTAAGGCATTTTAGTGGTTGTGATCCTAGAATAGGTACAACTGATTATAAGGCACATTTGAGTTACTACTTCTTCTCCTTGTGGTATCTTGTAAGGCAGAGACATTTCCTGCAAGACAGAGGAATTGAATCCTTGATTTAATTTGCAAAATGAAATTCAGCCTAAGTATTGATTTGCTCAGAGTACTGTCATAGTAAGCTTTTGCAATGACTTGCAGCATTTTGTGCCAGCTTCTGTTTCCATCAAGATCACTGGGAACTTTGTCACTAACTTCTTGGGAGCAGCTCTGTGCTGTTCGTGTGTACTTGTAGTGCTAGCACTCCCACTTACCAGGACCTGCGGACAAACTGGTTTTGAAGGTGATGGTTCATCGCTCAGAAAGCCAGTGGGGAGAGATGTGGATTTTTTGATGTGAGCTTTTCAGTCACTTCCTGGACTAGTTGTAGCCTCAATGTGGTTGTCACTGCTGAGCTCCTGTATCCATCACAGCTCTTCTGGCCAAAGACCCTTGCACGGATGCACCTCTACCAGCACAGCTGCACTCAGCCTGCCCTGGAAAAGACTAGAATAAATCTGACAAGCGATTTTACCTTTTTTTTACTTATAAATGCTGTGTCCAAAGCCCCATGAGCACAATTGTCGTGGTTTAATTGCATTGACATGACACTCTTGCACTGGCGCATCTCTGTGAGCTGGAATGAAGACCTCGGTGCATCCCTGATGGACACAGTGTGCAGGCAAAAACGTGTGGGCATTTTGACACCTCCTTTGTGCTACTTTTAGCCTTCACTTTCCTGTTTCCTTTTCTCCAGACCATGACATGCCCAGTGATTAAAATACAGTTCTTTGTAAAGAAATGACATAAACTGGTCTTGCTCCGGATATCTGCTCACTGCATACGGTGAAAGTCAGGTCTTGGAGTTTGTTACTCTGCTATACAGACCAACCACAACTCTGACCAAAAAACCTGAAACATTTCCTAGTTTATACACTATGAGAACTGCTGTTATCTGCATTTATCTTGCAAAGCCACCTGTGTAAACTCATTGTCTTCAAACTTACAAACTAATTGTCTTCAAATTATACTCCCAGTGACGTGTGTGCAACCCCAAAGAAGGAAATAGTGTTGGCCAGATGGCACAGGAGACATAATTCTTGAGTAATGGATTTACACAGCACTGGACCTGAAAGGATTTCTATTATTACTGAGGATGTATAAGCTAGAAAAAAATTGAACTTGCATTCCAACTCAAGGTGAAGTTTGCAGCAGTGTTGTTTCACTTATAATCTCAGCATCTTGCCATAGTGCTTCTCCATAGCTGTAGAAGCCATGTAGACTTGTACAGAGTCACAGCACAGGGCTGAATGACACCACACAGGAAGATGGCAACCCTGAACAAAAAGAAAGCTCTTCCTGAAGACACAACAGTCCTCTGATGAGGAAAACAAAAAGTTTTCTTTTTTTTTTTTTTTTCACCAGGGAAATATGTGGTGGAATCTGAAAGTCAGGGATTCTTTCCATCTCCTAATTCACAGCTTTCAGATCAACATCAGAGTATGTCATTGTTTGGAAAATTAATAGCTTCAAGCTGAGTTTTGTCAGAACATCCACAAGTTCTCCTTTATAGCCCAGCAAAAGCACAGACAGTGCTGGTTAAGTTGCTCTGTTAGTCAAGTCTTCTGGTTTATTTACTTCAGCATTGTTTAGTTATAAATGTAATTTTAGGGCCTAAATTTTCACTGTTAACACTTGAGTTTACTCTGTTATAATTCATTTGAAGCCAGTGATGCTACATTGTCGTAAGAATGAAATAAAAGAGAAATCTCTCACTTCAATCTAAAGAGTTATCGGGTGCTAACAGTTACAAGGAGAAAGGGCCAATATTTTCAATGCAGCATCCTAAAAAAGTTAGACATTTAAATCCATATATGGACATGTCGTGAACACATGCCTACTTTGAGACATCCTGAATCTCTGCAGCCCTTGTTGACATAAATGGAAATCGAGATGTTTGTTGCTTATGCTCATGTAAGGTTTTGGGTCTGCTTTACACATGTGCATGCCCAGTACTGGAGCATCCAGGACTTTGAGCCAGATGCTGAGCTCCCAGCTCTCTGGGCTGGGTGGTCCTGCCACTCTCCCTGCCTTTTTGATGTACTTCCTGTACCAGCCCTCAAAATTTGTGAGCAAATAAACCAGCTTTAAAGCACAGAAGACCATGACAAGGCTTTCTTCAAATCTCATCGGTGCTTTTCCTTATCATTTAGTTTCTAGATCCCAGACCATAAGATCAGAGCCAAAGTGGGCTATTGCTGAACAAGATGAGATGTACCCTTTTCAGAAATAAGCTGCTTCTGTTGGCTCTTGAGTGCTCTCAGCCTCTGGAACAGCAGACAAGGACCATTATTCAGACGTGGCTTGGCACAGAGACGCAGTCACTAAGCTTCCAGGCTGGCTACAAGTTGGTTCAGTTGAGAAATTTTATGTGAGGTCAATGCAATTACTCTTTTTTTTTTATTTTATTTTTTTTGCTTGTAAGAGAAGAAAAATTTCAGATTCTTAAAGCTTGAGTGGAAGGAAAATGATCCTCTACTACTGGATTCCCCAAACTGCCATGTAATCCAAATAAGTCTGGATTTGACTGAATTCCCATAAGAGGCTTAGTGATATCTGAGCCATTGTTTTAACTTAATGCTGTCTGATGGGTTGATTATACCTAGTGCTGCAATGCTCAGAGGTTTGTTTTGTTTGTTAAATTGTAGATAAAGAAGTTCATTTGAACATGAGGTCCCTTTAATCTTTTCTAGAAGTAAACAAGTCCAGTAATTGTTCATTTAACAAGTAACAGTTCATCACGTGTCTCACTGCACAGGCTTTTCAGGTTGTTTTCCAAATTTGCATTTCTGATCATGGATCTGTATGATTTTGGTGGAGCTGTGCGCATAAGGCACAATGATATTTGAATGTTTCAGTTCTTTATCGCAAGTGCCTCTCTCAATGGGAGTCAAATTCCTCACTTCCACTGCTGGAAATTTATTGTAAAAACCATCTAGTATAACACATCCTTGCTCCTTCTTGTAATAGATGAGATTCACTGGCATAATGTTCCTTGTTTGTTCTTGGCTAGTGATATGATTTGCTGAATGATTACCTGGAGCTGCCAGATCTGAATTATATGTCTTCTTACACCTTGTGAGGATAAAAGTATCAATCAAAATGTCAACTCTGAAGCTATTGTTAGTAAACTGAAACTGTCAAAGGGCATATTGCTAAAGGCAGAAGAATAAGTCTGTGCAAATCTTATATCATATAGTAAAGAAATTTTTCCCAAGAACTTTACCATCGACCGTTGGTGTCAGGAGAATATTATAGATTGGCATCATTATAGCTGTAGTGCCCAAATCATGCTCCCACTCCTGTTAGATGTAAATGACCAGAGCAAATTCACAGCATAATGATGGAGTTATTAAACACTGAACCAGATTGTGTCCTAGTTATTACCATTGTGAACGTGTTCTGATGAAGTGGCTATTTTGGGAGGAGATGTGCACTCGTCTGGTTGTGTGGCAGCAAAAGCACGTGCGTCGCCCCTGTGCCAGGCTCCCAGCATCAACCGCATGTCCTGCCCCGATGCCAGACCTGTCCTTGAGATGCTGGATGGGAAGGAGAGAGAGTTTTGCATCATAGAATCATAGAATCATTATGGTTGGAAGAGACCTCAAAGATCATCAAGTCCAACCGTATACCTGATGCCACCCTGTCCACTAAACCATGTCTTGAAGTGCCACAGCTAAACGTTCTTTGAACATCTCCAGGGACGATGACTCCACCACCTCCCTGGGGAGCCTGTTCCAATGCCTAACAACTCTAACAGTGAAGAAGTTCTTTCATGAGGGCTCTGGGAATCCCAGGGTGTTTAATTATAGCATCTCCTGGGCAGGAGAGAGTTGATACTGGTGCGACACATGAAACTGAGAACCAAAGAGAGTCTGGAGAAAGAGGCAGAATTGATTCCCTCTTCTCGTGCAGGTATCTTGTCTGATATTTCAGTGATATTTACAGTGATTAAATAGATAGAGAGGGTCTGTAAACCTGTGATTTAAGTTTTGTGTTTGGTGTGGTTTTGTTTGAATTTTTTTTTTTTAAATTTTATTTTTAAAAAAGTTCAATGGGGATTTGGAAGAAAGCCTTTATGATCTCTTTAGTCATCAGTAGGGGCAGACTTGGTACTACACCAGCTCATGAGAGACTGGCCTGATGGCGTCTCTTTTCCTGGAGAAATAACTGTTAGCTATCTCAGCTATAGTTTGATCTAACCAAAAAAGTATTGCACGCTGGGGAACTGCTCTTTCCAGCCTCACTTCTTTCTGTCATTTGTATGAGTAATGCCGTGTCGTGTGTTAGCGTAATATACTCCCCATGTTCTTGCCATGTTTTGAAGCATCGACTTGATCTTTCTTTCCCTCTTCCTTGATGGTTTCAGTGCTGTTGTATTCCTGGTGTTTCAGATTGATCCCATATGAGCTAATGACAGTAGGCAAAGTTATAATTCTAGTAATTTTATTTATTTATAATTTGGTGACACCAAAAGCCTCAAGGAGGGTCTAAGGTCTTTCCCAGTTCCTCTACAGGTGCCTGCTGCTGCCTGGCATCCAGATTTGAGGTTATATGTAAGTACCTAACTTTTATTTTAGGCTCTCTACTGAAATGAGTCAGAATTTAGGGTCCAGATTCATCAGAATTTAGACTTTTATATTCCATTGATTTCAGTAGCTAGAGTCTTTGTAGGTTGTGTGGGTGCAGGTTACCGAGTGAGCGCTGTAGTCTCAGAAGTATTTTGATAACAGTTCATAAGTAAACTCCTAAATTAATGAGTCACATGTCAAAATGCCTTTTGAAATCTGTGCTTTGCTGCATTAACTGCTGCAACTGAGGCACACGATCCTCTCGATGTAGCCTGGCAGCAGGGGGGACAGCACACCGGGCTGTGCTTGTGTTGATTAGTTACCTCCAGAAGTGATAGGTCTTTCCTTGTCAAAATCATAACCTCTACACCTGGACATTAGTGCTGTTATAACTCCAACAGACACGTATTCCAATTGGCAACAGCAGTTTAGTTTTATTTGTTGGGACTTAAGTCCTAAGTGGGGAATACGGTATGATTAATAACTTACTGAAAATATTTTGTAGCAAAATTATTGCGAATGCAAACTGGATTTTTCTTTTTTTTTTGGAATAGATTCTCTGATTGCTTGTTGCGTACTGATGGATATGGGGGCGATGGCCTATGTAGAAACTTGGATTCGTGGTAACAATTTTTTCTCTGCTGACTTTGAAGTGATTACATTGGAAACTTACTGGTTTCATGTTGTCATTACTGTTAATGTAAATCTGAACTGTAACTTCTAGTTATTCACCAAATGTTTCTCATAGGTACTGTAACCAATAGCTAAATTTGGCAGGGAGGGGGTCCTATCCAAAACCCACAGAGAGCAACGAGGTAGAGATCACATTGTCACACACAGTTGTGTTGCTGGTGTTATGGTATATATGAACAGCCACATTTAGGGCCCTGTTACGTTAGTGGCTGCTCATTCATGCCTGGGATAAGAGGTGTAACCTTCACCTGCCAGGAGGAATTTTATGTCTTAATATACACGGCATACAAATTGTGGGGAAGAGAGATTGTGTTATAAAGCCCTAAAAGCTGGCAGGTGACACTCCTGCTGTCTGTACCTCTCTGAGGCATTTTGTTTAAGACTAAGGGTGACTTCAGGGCAGGATCAGGAGATTTTGGTTACCAGCTAACCTTTGAGGGGAGAAAAATAACCCTTGAAAGACAAAGTGCTTATTTACTCACTGTGCTGTACATCTGCATGCTGCTTCTCAGCAGGTTTTTATTTAAGAGGGGAACATATGGTATCCCTCTACCTCTGCCTGAATCTATTCTTTTAAAATTTGTCTTTCCACAGTCTTGGAGTTGCTGCACCAACTTCTGTGACAGCAGAGTCAGAGCAGTGTACCATGTCGTGCGGATGGGTACCCATGCTCCATCAGCTGTGGCTGTCCTTGGTTGGGCTTCATGAAGGCCCCATGACACACGTTACGTGGCGCAGATCCTCACTGGGATTTGCAAGGCACTCGTTATCCATCTCTCTGTATTTCCAGTAAGATCTCAATGCTGTTTTACCTTCCCCTGGCTCTCTAGGAGATTTCAGACTGACTCTTTCCTGAGCTGGGTAGAGATGCCGTGCCTTGCACACAAAACTGATGTTTCATAATGACAAGGAGGGCTGAGGTGCAAACTGAGTTAAGAAACCTTAGCAAACCATTGATGTTTTTCAGTCTTAATAAACACTTCTAATATAGTCTCTCAGACTGCTGGAGGAAGGCACTGAGATGGGGCTAGTGTACAGTCTTACACCGTTGAAGGGAAATAATAAGTAGCTGTGCTCAGTGAAGTAGGCTGATACCCAAATGCAGTCGGTTCAGTGGTTAAGAAGCACCATTGAGTTACATGCTGAATCTGTTCTGTGCTCTTAGGTGTAAATTCATCTGTGTTAACTCTCAGTTAGGTTCCTGTGCCATCAGGTGCCTCTCAAAGCCTGGGCAGTGGTACCCACACCAGCGGTGGGCATCTGGGGCAACCTTTTCAAACACTGTCTCAAAACGTGCAGCCTGTTCATGCTGGCAGGAGAAAAAGGCTTGTAAGGTCCTGCATCACTCCTGCAAACACTAGAGAGTCCTTGTGTCATTACAGATAGGTTTGTTGTTTGTTGGCAGAAGTGGTCACTCTGGAGACCTCCCCTTTCCACAGATGTTAGTTTTTCGTTAATATCAAAGAGACTATTTGTGCTTCTCAACCTGAACATGGGGCCAAAGTGATAACTGCTCTTGCTCTTACTCTTACAAGATACTTCAGCCAGATAGAGGAAATGTCTGAATTTGTATAGTCCAGCTTTGAAAAAACATTGGCTTTCCCTTTATAAGAAGAAAGATCTTGTGTTGAAGGAGAAATGAAAAACATTCCCAGACTTGGGTAAGGCTCTTACATAAGCTGTCCTTTCTTTTCAGATGCCCAGCAGTAAATGATGCAAATGAAAAAGATACAGTGTGGAGAGTACTATTTCAGTGTAAGCTTCCACCTCATGACTGATGCCTGAATGATTTTATTATAAGAACAACATGGTTTGGGGCACAGTGTCAGAAAGTCAGCTCTTGCCTGGAGCACACATTTGAATGTCAGTAACCCCTCTGTTGCCAGTTGTCCAGAAAAATCCCATTTCCTTATCTTTCAAAACTTTTTCTCTCTCTGTTCTGAATTCTACCACTGCATTTCAAACACAAACCCACTGAAAACGGGAATGCCCTCATATGGACTGCCTTTTCAGTGGCATTACTAAACAGGCTGTAGCATGTGTGGATTGCTTCTTGTTAGAGTAAATTAATATTAGGCATCAGTGTTTGTAGTCTAACAAGGTCTTACCAGGTTGTGACTGAAAGACTTCACCACTGTCACTTGCTTCAGGAAAAACCTGCAGGTGCTCTTTGGGAGGGTGCTGTGTTAGGGAGAAGTGCGCAAGGTGGGCTATAACAGTGGTTTGTGGCACTGCAGGCGTGGGGGGGTGAAAAGGTACTGCAGGAGTGATTTGGGGTTTTAACCTTCCCCAAAGAAGGGATTTTTGCTTCAGAGAAGTGTGTCCTGTGTTGGTACTGCAGGAACACTTTGCCGGCATCAAGCACAAAATACAGTCCCAGAGACCACGTGGAGGGATAAATGAGCATCAGAGAGATTTACCTTACGTAAACATATACTAGGCAAACTGTCATTGCTCTGTAGTTTGTGCTGTCCTTCCAGGGCTACGCCAAAGCCTGTTTATTTTGGGAGAAGGACTTCCTATCTTGATCCATGTGTGCCAGCTATATTGAGGGATATAATTATTTTTTAGTATGTGGTCAGTCCATAACATACCTTACCTTCAGACCAGGGGAGAAGTGCTGTGCTGAGTTACAGCCTCCCACAGGCAGTGCCAAATGGGTGTAACTTGTAGAAATAATAACCTTCCTAGGACAAGACGGGGCCTGGTCACCTGCAGCAACTTGGGTTGCCCCATACTGCTCCCTGTAGTATGGGACATGGAGATGCTGACCTGAATTCTCTCAGTTGTTGCTTGTCATCTTAGTTCAGATGTTAAGCTCTCTGGAGTGGATGTTGTCTTTACTGTGTGTATGATGGCCAGCTCAATTTTGGTTGAAAGCTTTAGCTACTGCCATAACACAAACAATAGTGAAAGGCAAATAGCCACTATTAGAGGGAATGCAGCCTGTGCCGCTGACCCAGAGCAGCGGGAATTGGGGAGCTGCTCTCCCACTCTCTATGGGGATCATGTGGACCCTCAGAAGAGAGCAGCCTTCCTCTTCCAACACCGTAGTGCTGGCCTTTGTTTTCTGGGAATCAAATAAACCCCGGGGTGGCTGGGATGAGAGAAGCAGCAGCGGGAGTGTGAGGAGGAGCAGGAAACGTTTAGCTGATATACAAGAAGGGGAGAAAGGGTTTACGTTGCCTTTGGTAGCACATGTGGAAGGTTGCAGCGGAGCAACTGCTGTGAAGTGGAAGGCTTTCGGTGGTGGTGAGCTGATGGGTTAAATGGTGATTCAGTGGCTGGTTTCTGATATTCAGACCTGCTCACCTAGCAGCTCTAGCTAATAAAAAATCTGAAGTTTTCTCAGATGTAATTTTTAACTAAAGTTTTGTTTAGCGCACAGCCCCAGGCAGCAACTGATTCCGAGTGCTGTAGAGATGAAGCTCTCGGCACTTTTCAGCTTCTGCACTTCTGGACCCCTCACATTAAAACCTTTACTCTTGGCTGGCTCTGTAAGGTGCAGCACATTTTACAAGTCTGAAGGCATCTTGCACGACAGGGACGTATTAAAGTGAAGGAAATAGTTTTTCTGCCCAGCATATAATTAAACTAGAAAATTCATTGTCACAGGACGTTGTAGGGATCAAAATTATAAATGGATTCAGAAAGGGGTTAAATGAATTCATGAAAGAGAAGTCCAGCAAAAAAAGCTTACAAAACAGTTTAATTAGAATTTGTTTCAGAGAAAACTCTTAAACTACTGTTTGGTGGAAGAGCATCCTGAAGAAGAGTCACTCATCAGGTGTCTGGGTCTTATACCCCCTCTGTGAGGTTGCTCTTGCTCTATCAGTCCTTCCTTGGGCCCGGCTTATGGCTGAACAGGTCTAGCACTTCAGCACTGATGTTTGCCAGTATGGTGCCTTTTTCTTGGTGACTTAAAAATTACAGTTTTTGCTGTGTGAAGTAGGAGGATAAAAAGAAGAGCGTTAGTAGGATAAATAAAGCTGAGACATGCACAGGTATATTCTCTCTGGTCTCCAGAGACCAGCACAGTGAGGGCTCTCCCGAAAAACAGAAGCAGCTTCTTGGGACCGGTGGGCACATGCGTCTCGTGGATGTGGATGCTCTGTTCCTGCTCATGGCTTTTTGCGTGTCCTGTGCAAACCGAGCTTTAAAGACAGCATTGAAGCATTTTTTTTTCTTCCTTAACTCACTGTACAGGTATTATTTGGCAAATTATTTTAAGCAGCAACACATTTGAGAAAGTCTAGAAGGTTTTGTTTGAGTAATCTGTAAGGAAAATTAGAGGCTTAATTTGGCAAGCGAATTAGTCACTCTGAAACTTTTGCTGGTCTCTGATTTTAGGCCACGTAGTATTATTTTTGTAGCTGATATTGCTTATGTACCTATTCAAATGTCATCCTGCCTTATCGAACTGTAAATACGTCACCTGTAGTAATGTGTAAGGAGTCAATGTGTTTTGTTTTTTTAATCAAGCATGGGAAAATACTGATGTATAAATACTTTGCAATCTTGATTTCCGTTACAACTTCTTTAAGCGCTTAACAACTGCAAAAACCCAACTTCAAACACGTCCTGCAACTACTTAGGGATTAATTTGAATTAAGATAATTCAAGTGTTGGCATATAGCTACGAGTTGGCTTTTTTAAAAAAAAAAATCTTTGCAAAATGAAAGGATTCAATTTTTTTTCCTAATAAAAACAAACAGCTGTGTCTCCCATATGGTATTCTCTTGTAAAATATTTACATTTGAAAGGCGCCCAGACTCCTTGCAGTAGAATACAATTTAAACAATGAGCGTAAGTGAACAAAAATCTATTGTTGTCAGCTCTGATTGCAAAGGTTTTTAGCATGCACCTTCCCCCTTCTCACCCCTCTGAGCTCAGCTTTAGGCTGTTGTCTTAGTGTTGGAAGATCTTCCTTGCCGAGTAACTTGGTGTTTCCCTTTCTGAAGAAATGATTTTCATCAAGACTCAACCTGGTGCAAGTCAAAGGGTGTGTGTGAGAAGAAGGATATTATGAAGGAATTGGGTAGAAAAAAACAATGAAAGAAGGGAATGAACTATTAGTACATGAAGTTTTGTAATGGTTCACTACTCTGAACTGCAGAAAAGTTGGCTGTAGGAGAGTGTCCCTGGAAGCCCCATTGCTCCTTGGTTAGTGGAAGCAGTTTCCTTGGCTGCGTGGCTGCCAGAGTCTGTCTTTTTTAGCCTACTGCAAGGATAATGTTAACTTTCCAGCTGGAATTGCTCTGTTTGCTTTCACAGTGAAAACAGAACTAACAATTCTGGTAATGTTATTAAAAAATATTTGTCATGTCAAAAAGTCTTGCTGCCTGTAATTACATTTAAACATCCCAAACTGAATAGCAACATTCAAACTCAGCTAGAGTATTTGATTAGGCTCAGCTAATAGTTCCTAATGGGTGTGCAGCTTTTATGTATGACTCGAGGGAGAGAATGGGGGAATTAATGGCAAGCTTATTTGGAAAGCTGTGAATGACTGAAGAGCTACAAGGTCTTGAACCTCATTCTGTCCTATGCATGGGAGAAGGGAGGGAAGACTAGTGCCAGGCCTATTTCACAAAGCAAAGGGTCTGATTTTACCAGATTAAGGCAAGAACTTAATAGAAAACAAAACAGTTTTTATGTCTGATGAATGAGAGAGTGATGAAAGTTTCTTTTTTCTTGTCTTTTTTTTTTTTTATTTTAAAAAGTGTCTGTTTTGTCTCAACCCCACAGCAATCTCTTTGCTGGCTGTGTTTGCTGTTAACATTATGTTCTGCAGAGCAACGGGGACCTCAGTCTGTAGCATTTCAGCAACAGACTACGATTACAGGCTCTTTCATGGTGTGGGACACATCATCTCCTGAGTTTGCCAGATACCCACAGTAGTTTAGTAAAGCCTTGTCTCTTTGGGAGTTGTATCACTAGTAATACCACCAGTGCTACTAAAGCAATACATCACTCCCTAATGTAACCAGTGTTTGAATAGTTAAAGGTGCTTTTCACAGAAAAGGCTGTTCCCCAGGGCAAGATGTACCTTCATGGACAGAGGTGAGCACCGCAATCCTCCAGTGATGCCCACACCACGGCTTACACTGGGACAGTGTATTTATAACTGTGATGGTATAAAACGGCATGCGTGGCCAGCAGTCACACGTGGAGGAAAACTGGGTGCAGACCTGGCTTTGGTAGAGATATCCGTGTAGTTTTACTTTTCATTTTATGTCGCTCCTGTTTACCAAGGCCCCTTGGCGTAAACCTCGCTAAGCTGCCCTGCAGTCCATGAAGATGTAGAAGTGTGTTATGAGGGAAGCTGTTTTACCCTATGCAATGCCATCGTGACATCCTGAAGAATTAGCTTCCAGCACAACTTTGTCCTTTCACCCTGGTTTTCCTGTTCTTCCCATTCTGAGTGAGTGCTTGCCTAGTTGTAGTAAAAGGGTATTTCCCTTTTGAATTATTTATCAGCTTCATCCAGTGCATGTTGCTCCTCAGGAATAAATATGAACTCCTGATAGGAAGATAGTTTTACGCATTTTGGCAATAAGCCACAAGATGGACCAAAAAAGCTGCATCTTTTTATTATATGCAATGTTTGGACTTTGGGAATAGTTTATATTCAGAAATAATATATTGCCAGTGCCTTGAGAAAAGCCATGAGACTAAAGAATGCTTGTTTTTGTTGCTTAAAAAAGATTGTAAGGATAATGTTTATGACACATCTGGTATTTGAGATAAACTTGTTATTGGGGTGTGAAGCAGTGTGCTGGTTTACTTGCTGTTTTCAATGGAGAAATTAAAAGTTCTGGGTTTACAAATGCATTTTTTCTTAATTGAAAAAGATAATCTCAAGAAGTCGGAATCCATGAGCAGATAATCTGCATGCTAAACTGATGGTGTCTTTGAATAAGTCCGGGTGATGGATTTCTGACACAAGTGCTAGAAACTAGTGACCATTGTAAAAGAAATGCAGGAAAGGCACAGCTATTTTATACTGGAAAGGAAAGCACCTGGCATGTTGACATTTATTTCAGTGAGCTACATCGTCCGTCTGTGTTTTTGGACAGGTCTGGAGGAGATGGCAGGAAGATAATAGCAAGTTCAAGGGGTGCTGCTTACAGCAAAAACCCCAAAGCAGCTTTTTTAACCCCTTGCTGGCTGCTGCTTTTCTCTTTCGCCATGTGTTGCCCTGGAACAGCTGTCGGCAGCTCTGAGCGCACCAGGCTCAATGCACACAAAGGCTCGGCGACACAGAGGTTATGACCTAATGTTAATAGTGCTGCCATTTATTGTGTGGCTGCCATGGGACTTCCCCTGCTTTGTCTAGGGTCCTGCCTAGCCTAATATTCTCTTTAAAAGGCTTCCTTGCACAAGGAAGAGTTATGAAATCAAACTTTCTCTTTTATTGTAGCAGTTTGTGTTTACTCTTGATGTGCTTGCTCAGGAAAGCTATTTTTGTCACCGCTGGGGAAAAGAGAGTAGGTTCCTGTGCATCCTGTTTAATCAGAGTTTCAAATGGTTGTTTTCTAGGGGATAAAAAAAAAAAAAAAATCAGGTCAGCAGTCAAGGGATCTTTTTATGTTGATAGTGCCGTTTTTTATTCTGCAGGAGTTATAATCTAGATGAGAGAGGCAAAAATACTTGAGGACAGATATCTGGCTGTGGTAAAAATGTTAAGTGTTGCTGCAAGGCTGAATGTAAGTCTTTTCACTCGAGTGCTTTGCTGTATTCAGTCATATAGTGGTGTAATTTTTCACCATAGATTTTTGCCTTCAAATTTGCCTGTTAGGATCAGTGTGTAAAGTCTATGCACATCTGTTTTAAAACTAGCTGTAGTTTCTTGCTTCCTACCGGTCAGATGGTGGGAGGCATATATTTATTAAATGCTTGAGAGTGTCTATATTCTTGCAACAATAATGTGAATAAATACAGCAGATCAGCTATGATTAATGATAATAATAATAATTAAATAATAACTTAAAAAAACCCAGTCCTTAGATATCGAGAAGATATCTGTCTATCTAGATATAAGATTTATCTTATCTGCAGTAGAAGATAAGTCTAATTCCAAAAGGGCAGCAAGGATGGAGCATTGTCCTCCAGTTCCAAAAGCACAAGCTCTTTGCTAGCAGCATCTGTTCAAATTTGTCTGTGGTTATTAACTTCTAGCTGACCTGTAGTACATATTTGGACAGTTCTTTTTGATACGGTGAAGGGCAGTAGTGCGTATACGTGCTGGCCAATTCATTATAATTAGTTTTGCAAACTGGGAAATCTAGAAGAGCAAAGGTTGATTAAGCACAGGATAATTGGAGCTGCAAATTCAGTAAAATACTAGTAGGCTTTTACTATGCCCAAGGGAAACCTAGGGAAAAAGCAGATTATAGATACATCATGGTAGAGACAATGGGATAGAGTTCTGTCCAGAATTATTCCTGATGTTTTTATTCAAGTATGTAGTTAAACTTGCCCTTTGGTTAGACAGATTTAATTTGAGATTCAAGTGCTAGAATGAGTAACATATATTTCAGGTTCTTTTATCTGTTGACTCTAGCTGGTGCCTAAAACTGAGGTGCCTGAAGTAACTCTGTGCTTGTTAAAGTCTTTGTCAGGTTTTCATTCAGAAAATGATAAATGGACGGGCAGGAACAGGAAACGTTTAAATCCTATGAACATAAAATCCTCATGTGGCAGTAGAAACAGAATAGTGGTTTTTTGCCAAATGCCTGGGACAGACGCAGGGCCCTGAGCACCCCCACATACTTGTGATACTGGCACTCAGCCACATGGTAAAATTCTAGCTTGCCAACTTTGTTTCATTACTTGAAGAATCTGTTTCAAATTTACTTATAAGAAAAAATCCAACCTATTAAATATGGCTTATTACCAAGTTTAAAGGATATCTGTAATGGATATTTCTCAGACTTGCAGGTAATAGATGCAACCCTTTGTAGAGTTACCTAAAATGACCCTTTCCAGGTTTAAACCATTTGCTACCACCACTGCAAATTATAAGGATATTTTAAAGGAAACGTATCGATTAACAGACTCCTGGGATCCTTTAGTTGTGGTTCAGGTTTGCCACAACGATGATGCTGTCAGGTGTCTGATGTTTCACAACTGGATGTTGCATAGGGGGACACTCATGCTTTATGTCACCAGAGGTACGTGAAAGCCCAGCGCCTTGGACAGGGGACACTGGTGTGGCCTGTTGTTCAACATCAACATAAACATCTTTTGAAAAGTTGTTTACCAAAGTTGGTGTCAGGTTGTTTGCAAAGCAAATCACAGAAAATACAGACCTCAAGAGGTCGTCTAGTCTATCCCCTACTTCATGGTGGTAGCAGTGACTCTTGTGTTATATCTGGCAGCTCCAGCAAGGAGATGGCCACAGCCCTTGCAGTGGGGTCTATTCCAGCACTTCAGTATGCCCCGTTTTCAACTATTTTTCCTAAAACTTTATCTCACTTGCAGAAATTTAAACAGGAATCTGAAAGTTTGAAGCTGTCCTTTAACGAATTGTTTTAAAACCCTTGGTGTGTCTTTTCGTAGTCATCTCTGATGGAATAACCCCAGCTCTTTCAGGCTTTCCCAGGAGCTTGTGTGCTCTGGACCTCTGCACATCTGCACTCTTCTCTTCTGGCCTCTCTCCAATATGTCTGTATCTCTTTTTTTTTTTTTTTTTGGGGGGGGAGCGTTGAGTGGGGAAGTTACAGAGTGTTTGCAAACAGTTGACTGGATAAAATAGAAGGCAAAACTGAATAATTAACATTTCATTATTCAGCTGATTCAGCTTGTTCCAGGTGGCCCAGTGCCAATTTAATGAATTTCTTGTAATTCTGATGCAAGTGATTGGGATGCCTTCATTTCCTGAATGTTGTAATTCACTTATTGTCTCTTCTCTCCTGCTCCATTCTATAGTATTTACTTGCTGCTAGTTTTCAGATGGGATTTTTGAGTAACTGAGAATGGAACGAAGAGATCCAGCACAAGAAAGTGGAAATTTACTGGCTGCTCTGTTCTATCGCATCCGCATGGTGATTTATCTTTATCTTCATCTGCAAACCAGCTGCCCTCTTTACTTTCTAACTCTGATTCAGTCCTCCTTGCTATTGTTGCAGTAGTCTGGGACATAAGAAAACCTCTGTTTTGTTTCCTTGCTGTCCTAAGACTGTCGAGGTCGTATCATAGCTTTTCCTTTGTGTCCAAGAACAAAAGTTTCAGCCACAGAAATAACCTGAACTTAATTTTTCTGTTTTGTGAATGTAAATCTTGGATGGCTATTTGCTGAGACCAGCGATCCTTATGGCTATAAATGAGAACAGAATATGGTTGTGCTTGTTTATAGAAAAAAAGAAAACCCACATGGTTTGGGCTTTCAGTGATGTTATCTTTTGGTTGCTGCTCTGTCCAATGGTTTTCAAATTACAATTTCTAAGAAGTTAGTCATAAGGCATCTGCTGAAGGATTTTTGGCCTAAGTGGTTTGGCAAAGTGCTGGTTTTATGGGATCTATATCTGGGTTCTTGACTGTTATTGCTTCTGCTGGCTTATCGTTTCTATGCTGATTTGCAGCTCTGAGTTGTGGTTACCTGCAGCAATAACTTTGGCCCTTTCCACTGAACAAATGGACCAGATTCAGAAGTGGAGTTGCAGAGAGGTTGCAAATCAGGGCCACATGTGTAGACTTAATATTTGCAGGAGTATGGATTGAAGGTGCATTTCTGTCAGGGGAAACACGCCAAACAGGACAGAGTCTCATGGAAGCCAGAAGCTTGGATTCTGCAGTGAAAATGCTTCAGTTACAGTGATGCTGAGATGACTTGGAAGAACAACTCTTGCTTAAATTGGCAACAAGACCATGAAAACACCATCTCAAAGAGCACAGCCCTTGATGAGAGAGAGGCAGCAACCCTTGCGGATGTACAAGCCTCTGAATGAAACAACCTCCTGTGATGGCTGCATCTCTTCTTCAAGTATTCTTGGGTTTGTAGCAAAATGTGAGAGAAATTCTCATTAATCTAGTACTGTAGAATAAGTTCCTGTCATATATGTGTGCAGAAAGAAAAGAAAGAAGAAAAAGCACTGAACTTTCCCAAACCTCAGAACGGTGTCTTGGGATGATGAAATGGATGGTGGAGACCTGTGCATGACTGTTGTTCTGCATGTTTAGTAGCCACAGGGTGCAATGTGGTGACAACAGGCATTTCCTGGCTGGGCCTGTAATTCTTGGAGTAGAATATTTTCCATGCCTAGAATATGATAAGATCTGAATGTCCTCTTTTTATAGCTGAAGAAAACCATCTATCTGACCAATCGTTTTGTTCAATTACTGGCTGTGCTCAGCACTTTCCAATTGACAGTCAACTAAGTGATAGAGAATAGTTTGAACTTTCAGTCTTGAAAAATGCATCTTGTGGAAGGGACCAGATGCTGGTTTTGCTTTTAGAGAAACACGTACGGTAGCAAATAGTATGCAAGAGGGAGTGAATCTGCACCGAGAGACACTTGGTGTCAGGAGGAGCCAATGTTTGCACGTTGTGCATTTTGGCTGTTGCGCTTTGGATTGGCCCCTTGGATGCCCAGATCACCCATTCGTGGTGTGTGTCCATCAGCCACTTCAGCATCATCCAAAAGGATGCGCTTTGGTTGCCTGTAAGATCCCTGCGGCAGCACAAATCAAAGCACAGTAAGTGGGAGCAGTTGGGAGATTTCTTCAAAAGTGCATTCGGGGCCCGCGCTACGATGCTAAAGTAGCTGCACCCTTGTGAGGTGAGGGGCCACTGCCTGAATGACCAATTTATCACTTCTGTTCCTCTAAGCAGTGATAATTATTAATGTGGCTCTGAGGGATGAATGCACCTCCAAAACTCTCCTTCTTCATCTTCCCCTTCCTCAGTGTAACACATTTGTCTGTGCCATCAGCTGTAAAGCTCCACCTTGCAGTGCAGCCCCTACCGTTCACCATGTGGGTGAACCTCTGCCCCCTCAGCCAAGTCAAGAGGAGGCCCCCAGCTTCCCCCACCCAGCCCCTCTGCCTCCATCTCTCCCAGAGGCAGCTGTGCGCACATCAGCACTGCTCCCACTCAAGTGGTTGCTATTTTGGAAAAGAGCAGAGAGGATATCAGCCCCTGTGTAGAGCACTTACTGGAAATGCCTCACTGACTCACAGCAATTACTGGGGTATCTGAGGTTAAGGGAGTGATGAGTAATTGATGTCTTTTTCACTTCAGAGATGCCAGATACTCTCTCCTTGTGCACCCTATGGAGAGAAGTAATTTGCAAGCCTTAAGTAAAGAATGTATAATAAATAGGTGGATTTTTTTCCCCCAACAAGATTACCAGTGTCTCTAAAATGTCCCTTTGCATTGATGGGCAGAGAGGGTTGCACACTGCATCCTCCATGAGAGGGGAGCAGGGCTGTGCTCTCTACCAGACCTGCAAAAATTGTCCTGAGACCTGACCTTTTCCTGCATAGCCCCTGGGAAAGGTAATTTTTGTATCACATACAACACAGGGTCATGCCTAAAATTTACATCTGGATCAGCATCTATGGAGCAAGAGCCCAGTGAAACCAGGGAGGATCAGATTCTTGCTGATAATCTTCCAAGAGTGCCATGTGCCTCCTTATCAACTGGTGTGCCACGTCCTCAGCAGACTAACGATTGATGCCTGGTAGCAGACGTTCCTGGGAATACAAATCCCCACGCTGCCGTGTTATGCATTCATAAGGCAATTACCAAAATGGAGGTGATCTTGCTGAGAGTACAATTTTGATGCTGAATAATCTCACTCAAATGTAGTATCAGTGCAGAGTGAAGAGCTATTTTTCATTCCTGAATATGTGTATCTTAAAGCAGAGAATACAGCCCAGCAGATCTGGTAGCTAAAGCTTGTTAGTACTGTGCACCCACAGTCAGAGTCTATTTACTGCAATTGCCTCACCCATTCTTCCTGAAGCAGGTTCTGTTGCAGAAATGCTTAGCAATTTATCTGACACTATATATTCCTATGGATTATTCACTCCTGTATGCAATTCCATCGACGTACCAGATGGTTGCTTCTCCTTTTCTTTTTAGACTCAACATGGTTTTATTTTGGGCTTTGCCATGTGTCTATAAAATTCAGAGCAAGTTTGCCTGTCGTCAGTGTCTTGCCTGCCTTCCGTCACCAACTTTCCTTTCCCGGTCTTTCCTTTGTCGTGATGCCTCCTCCTGGAGGATGCCCGCCACAAGGGACTGGAGCTGCAGCCCATACACATTTAATTCTCAAACTAAAAATACAGAGATGTCATTCCAGTCACTTCTACCCTGAGGCCAGACAGGCTTGTGGGGATTTTTATCATGTAATGAAATGCTTCCAGTGACACAGTCTAAATGAAGAATAATATCTTATGCATCTTGTGGAAATAAATTCAAAACTGAAATGTAATTAAAATTGCTTGTAAAGGAGGGCAAATCATGCTGAATTAAAAATATGGAAAATTTCTTTTTAAACACTCACTTTTCTGAAGAATGTTCTGTTTGGGTCTGATTCATTGAAGTATTTAGAAGCTTTCGGAGATCAATGTTTGTCTAAAAAAATATTGGCCTCCAGTTATGTAGACGCCATGCAACCTGAGTGGATGAGACCTTTCACTGGAGAACAAGTCTTGGTATCGCTATTTAAAAGCAAGTCAAGCAAAGAAAGCTTTGCTTGAATAAAAACCTTCATCCTAAGCTCTGGGCAGGGTAGATCTGGGACTGAAGAGAGGCTTGTAGGGTCACAGCTTCATCCTTTCTTCTCCTTAGGATCAAGGCAAAGTAAGCTGTGGCAGCTCCTGGGTTTTGTTGCTTTATGGGGCTGTGTATAGTGTGGGTTCACAAGGCAAACCTTCTCTAGCATCACACTTCCCAAAACTTTCTGACTTGGAGAGTGTCTTCTATCACACTCAAAGCTTGAGATCTAAACCCAGAAATGAGCCAAATCAAAGGTTTTTTTCCCTGGTGCTACTAAGTCCTGGTTATGCAGTGTGATTTTCTGGCTATTTTTCTGGGCTTAAACCAGGAACTCATTATGGCCCTTGAGCTTTCCCCACCCAAGCAGGGCACAGAGGCACTGACCCTGGGCAGACCCAGCCTTCTGCACCAGCGCCCATTCATCCACAGCCTAGTAATTGTGCAGCCAATTAGTCTTTGTTGTGAGCATCTGTGACAAAATACACTTTGTTTTAATAACAATCATCATCTGAAAAGCCACTAAAAATTAAAACAGATGCAGCCATTATGTAGCTGCTTACGTTTGCGTGGCTCTACCCGCTTTCTTCAGTCATGAGTGAAATTGTGGCTTGTTCAGGGAATATGACAGACCCCTAAATATGGTGATCAGGCAAAATATTTTCACCCGGCTGCCTTCACACAGAGGAGCTCACACACGCCTGTGCTCCCAGTGGCTCAGGGTAAGACAGCGAGCTGACGGATTTCTGAATTCAGAATAAATTCAAGTCAGCCTCAAAGGCAGTGATGGGAGGGAAGGCTGCCTCTCTCCCTCCCCCTCTTCCCTCATGTGTGTGTTAGGTCTTGGTTAAGCTCCAGAGTAAAATATAATGTGCAGGTTATAGCTGTGTGAGCATTTTGAAAAATATTCTCCCAGGAACTCAATTAAAAAAAAATATTCTTTCCTCCACCTGTAATGGTGGGAATGTGTTTTCTGGTAATAACAATACCACCAGTTATTGTTCTTACACCGTTCAGACTTCATCCATTATTTTCAAGGGAAGAACGTGCAAGAAAAAAAATACATCAGCTGAAGTCTCATACACAAGTATGAGAAATACTGTTTGAAAATGTCTAAGTCATGGTTAAGAAGAGAGCAATGTCTTGTCTCAAAGCCTGTGATTCTATTCTTCCATTTTCTTAACATGCTTATTATCAGGTGATGCTGCAGTGCCTCATATAAGGAATGCTTATATCTGCTATGAGAAGAAATGGGGACTTGTTGAGTGTTTTCAGTGTATCATTGTCTGGACAATATGGGAGACCAGGAAAGGACTTAAATGAGAGAGATGTCTCAGTTTAGTATGAGCCAGACTTGTTTTTGACACGTTGGCCCTTATTTGCCCAAAGTTCCCTTCCTTTTGGCGCATAGGCCATGCCATGAGTTTGTATGAACGGCAAGGTCTCTATTCTTCATTTGCTAAGGAGAAAAACAATGATATTCTCTTCTTTTTCTAACCTTCATCCTTCACATCAGATCCTTCTTTGGAAATCTCTTCCTCATCTATTCTTATTACCTCCCTTTTTCTGCCTGTTCCCTGAAGTTATAATTCTCAGTAACAACCACTAGTTACAGACGTACTGCATCACAGGGAGCACCAGGGTATGTAAAAAGAGAGAAACCTCTATCGTGATCTTTAGTTGTTTCCCTTCATTCTCCTTTTCTTGATACTTCCCGCTGTGCTGTGTGTCCAGTAGTGTCCAGTTAAGCTAGTACCTGAGCACTTCCATTAAAATCAGTGGGATGAGTTGTGTCAGCAAGAACTACGCACCTGAGGAAGATCTAAAGTATTACACTGGAATTGCAAGTTAGATCTCCTTGGGGACCTATTGGCTTTTATTTCTATTTTCTTAATTTTGTACAGCATAAGAAATATCGGTGATATCAGGGAAGTGAAGTGAGTAGACTACACTCCCAAGCAAATGTGAGTGCTGAATGTGTGGTGTCCGGCAGCAGAACACAGAGGTGATATGATGGAGTTGGTACCAGGTGTGTGCCAGGGTCTGCCTGAAAGGCCTATCAGCTGCGAACCTATATGTCCCCGCGGTGCTGCCCCAGTTCAGGGTCTCATCAATCTTTTGTGCAGGATCTTTGCAACGAGAAGAAGCTTTTCCATTGCTGTTCTTCTGGATGTCAGTGCTAAAAAGATCCTTAAATGACATTTATTAATTAAAAAACTCAAAATCCAATAGAGGAAGAAATGCATACACAGAGTGCATCACTTCGGAAAGTTGATTAGGGGCAGTAGAAAATCTGTTATAACTGTATTAGGAGACCTTAAAAGTGAATCACCGAGACCTTTAAAAAAATAATTGATCCTAACCATAGTTTTGTAGAGGAAGTTGCTGAGTAGAAACTTTTTTCACATTTTTCAAGTGATAATCTGGGATGCAGTCATGTTAGCAGACTCGTCCAAAACGCAGACAGACAGTTTCAGAAGGAGATTAAGAGAGCAGGAATTCCTGGCTCTTGGCCCTGCGTTCAGACCGTTTGCCCTAACCGAGAAGAGGAAACCACAACACACCAGGCACTTGAAGTATACTCCGTTAAAGAGAATATGAGACTTTTAAATTAAGGTCTATTTCAGTAAGGTGCTTTCAGCGTGCACTTAATGTTGTGTGATTTATGCAACAACTTCACGTGTTTTCCACAGGGTTACTCATGCTTAATGTTATTTGTTTCCCAAATCAGAGCCTAAATCAGATCTTCTTTTAAAACTTCCTAGTTAATTAGCAATCTCATATTATCTTGTGCCCAGAGCAGTTTCCAAACTGGCATTTTAGAGCCTGTGGGTACAGTTAGCTTAAAGTAATCAAGATAAACGTTAGATTTGGAATGCTAGTCCTATCCAAATTGCATGTTAACTAAAAATACTGTTTGGATAAGCACTATTGAATACAAATAATATTAAAGAACTGAACCATCCTGTGTGTACAATTTAGGAGATATTAAAGATGAGGAAGAAGAGGGAATAAACATGAAAGCTATTGACGTATTAAAGAATAAACCACTTATTTCTGTTAGACTTGTGACACAAGGTTTTGTAGTAACTGGGACCAGTATTTTTCTCCAGCTGTTGTAACTTGGCTTAAATGTAAGGTTAATTTGTCAGTTAAAGTAGAAGCATAAGATAATGGAGGAAGAGTGGTAACGTGTTTATACTACGTGACAGAAAGTCTGTGTTCAGTTCTTGTCTTTGCTATACATGCCCTGTTGGACTGTGGGCAAATCTCTTAAGCTTTGCGTGCCTCAGTGCCTCAGCTCTCTGACTTCTGCTTCATGTTTCATTTGTCCTTTGGTTACATATCCAGAGCTTGTACATGGCATTACTAAGGTTAAGTGAAAGGAACCTCAGGGAATTAAATATGAAAACTTTATTTAGGGCAGAGATAAAAATGTTCTTAGTATATGTAGAATGACAGCAACCCATCACTGATAGTCAGAAACTAGTATAGATGGACTCCCCCCCCCCCCCCCCCCCCCCCCCCCCCCACACCACTCGCACACACTCCC
>NW_009596514.1:59493-70495 GCF_000690535.1 Cariama cristata
GTCCTTGCAAAATAGTCCTGGAACTGTCCCAGACTATTCAGGAAATGTCTTTATGGCAAGAAGTATCAAAATGTATTGCAAATCTTGCACCACTTTTCAAACTGTCATAGTAAGCATTGCTAAGATATAGAGAAGGAATTTCCAAATATCCTCATTGTAAGCCTGCCTCAGCCTCTCTGATGGTTGAAGTTTTACCAATGATATCGGCAGGGAATCCTGACCAACAAAGAGCTCTGAATGCTTCCTTTTCATCTTACACAGCCAACCTATAGATAATCCCAGTGCTATTGGGTCATAAATACATATTCAGCTCTGGGAACACACACAAAAAAAGCATTGCATAACACGTAAGTCTCCACATCAGTAGAACTCTTGAATGCCAGTTTAAGCACAAGGTGTTTTTTTTTTTTCACTAGTACATGAATAGACATTTACAGAGGTTGCAGTGTTGGGACTGTAGTTATTTGACCAACAGTATGCACCTGCGCTAATGCAGAACCTAAAGCGTGATTTGCAGCTAGAACTGGAAAAATTAGTCTCTGGCTTTTATAACTGTATAATAATCTAGGACATGTAAATACCTCTTTTGTAAGTTCATTCAGATACAAAGACAGCTAAATAATCTCTCCAGAAAAAGCTGCAGTTGTAAAAAGGTACTTAGCAATATTCCATGAAAATATAGGAATAAAACAGACACCTAGCTAATACAGCTTGAAATTGTCGGTCTTCAGGGTTTGCCTGAAAGTCCATTGAACTTGATAGAGAGATTCTCATTGCATTACCTAGGACTGGAGTTTGAGTGCAAGTGCACACCGATATTTTAGAAGTGTAAAATATTAATAATTGTCAAAGCAGCACATGAAAATACAGGAAAGTCTAAAAAGCTGATGAATGAATTAATTAAGGGGATCCTCCACAGAGTCTCTGTTTTGTGTTACAGTATTAGGAGTTTGGAGATAATAGTAGGTGAGGTATAATTAAAGGACTTTGCAATTTAATGCTTCAAAGTTCAAGGTTTGCATGGTAGATTATCAGTCACCTATCCTGGATTTTATTACATGCCCTATGCAGCTCAACAGCTTCTGAAGAATACTAATTTAAATGCCCTGGAATGTAACAATGCAATATTGATTTGATGTATATCTTATTCAGTTTGAAGATGGAGAGCACCATTAGCCTCTGGTCTTTTTCCTGGATTCCTACGACGAACACATGGTATGTCCCATCCATGAAGCAGTCACTGAAATCAACAAAGTTCCATGGGCAGAACAAGCGCAAGGTCTGCAGTGCTCCGCGCCAAGGGGCTTCCTGGCTTTCAGCAGAGCGGCGTTCTCTTCTGCCATTTGAGTAAAGACATTACCAATGGGGAAAAAATCCCCTTCTTAGTTAACCTTGTGTAAACTAATTGACGTCACTCAGGCTAAAGGGAATTTAATTGCATGGGGGATTTAACTGCAGGCAGAACTTGACAAAAAATGGGAAAATTATATGGGGAATAATAAGTTTTGAGCTTGGGAATAACTGATCAGGCCTTGTGAGCATTTGATGGATAATTTTCATTCATCAGTCCCCTTGTTCTCCTTTCTAAAGATTGGTTATGATGACTTGTGGAATTTTTATTTTTTTTTTTTTTTGGCTAAAATGATTTCTATCCTCAACTGCTTTCTTTGTTTGTTTGTTTTTTAATCAAACTATGTTGCAAAGGTTCTTTTCGGGAGGAGTGGTAGTGTCCAAATACGCTCAGCGCTTAGAATAGGTTTTGGACGGTACTTTGCTGAACTGTATGTAGTGGGGATGCTCCCTCATGCAGATAACGTTCAGATGCCAATGCAATTGTACAGGTGTGAAAAATGTATCTATGGTGTAGAAGTGGCTCAAACCAGCTGTTCTTTGTTAAGGTATTTACAGATCTTTCTTTTGCATTTAATGCCGTATAGTATCACTAAGGAGATGCAAAAGGTTCTTGCCTGCAGTTACAATGGCACTAAAGCACATGGGACTGAGATGATAAATGTTGACTAAAGTGAATGAATGGACTGGATTGTGAAGGGCTTCTCTGTATTTCTGTGTGAGGGGTACAATAATAATTTGCATTTTATTTTTACTTTGTGGGAAACCTCCGGATCCTGAGGAAGTATTACTACTGGCATGGGTCTTCTCATGTTGCATCATGGGCTGTTTCTATCAATAGATTTTCAGCATTTCTGTTAATGAAGAAGGGGTTTGAAAACCTCTAGATCTTTCCAAGCAGCGTTTCATCCTGCCTTGCAGCATGCATACAAGTGCTCAAAGTAGACTATAGCAAGTCAACAGGCTTAGTGTGAAATTTTGCATGATTTACATGAAGTAAGACACTCTTGATCTTGAGCAAAGAGTCAGTGTTGAATAGCAGAAAAGTTTGCGAGAAATGCGGCCAAACAGCTTTTGCATGATTTACATGAAGTAAGACACAGGAGGTCTTGAGCAAAGAGTCAGTGTTGAATAGCAGAAAAGTTTGCGAGAAATGCGGCCAAACAGCTTTAAGATACTTTAGAGGAACGAAGGAGGTTGTCAGCAATTGAAGGCATTGGGAGGTTTTAATCATTTAGAAATGTGGGTGGGACCATCATCACCAGCCACTGCTGACCATAAAAGCTAATTCCTGCAGCCCTTAGGCAAGGCTTTCCTTGCTTGAAATAGTTGTATAATCACACCTAAAATGTCCCATCAGTGTTAACATCTGGCAGGTCATTTCACAAAGAAGCTTTTGGTTATAACTATGTAAGCATCTTTGAGCTCCCAGTAACTAAACATTATTATTAGCTGGTGGTTAGGAGCTTATATCTTGTGTTGCTTGTTCAGAGACGAGACTGAATGTATTTACATTTCAGCACAGAGGTAAATTATATTGGGATGCTTTGGTAAGCATTTATAGCTAGGCTAACAGCTCCCCTGCCATAAAGAACCACATAAAAAGGCTGTTTCTTGACACGGCCCACAGAGTTATGTTTGATGAAGCTGAAAATGTTTTGTACGGAGAGACTTTGCAATGTTTTGTCTAATTGTCACAAAATACTAATGATATATCCAAGTTGCTGTTGTTTTCCAAAATACAGCGGTAATAACGAAGAAGGAATCAAATCTTCCCAGAATGTTACAGAATGATGTAATATGTTTAAATATGTAAACTGTGTAAGTGGCTCTCTGAATGATTTGAAGGAAACCTATAAAAAGAAATTAAACGTTACCCTTGCTTGCCATGCAGCGAGGGTCCTGTTCAGCATTTTGGAGTGCTTGGGGTGGTCACCAGTGCCCATGGGATGTCAGGTTACACTGAGGCAGAGACCATGCCAGCTGTTGGTTCTTGAGTGTCCGTCATCCACAGGCTGGCTGAGCAGGTAATTTATGTGGTTAAATGGCAGTTTAGTGCTGGTGAGAGCCCCAGAGGCTGAAGTCATTTATTTGTGCACGAGCACAGCAGTGCAGTGTCTGGCTCTGCATGAGGAAGCACCTAAGGCTGCTTGCACGGGACCCAGCGGTCCTAGGTGTCCTGGTGACTTTCTGACATGGACATGTGCTTGGAGGAACTGGCCAAAGACCACTAATGCTTCCCCGTCCACCTGTGGTTCCTGGGCCGAGCTGAGAGGACGGTGGTGGTCCCTCGGGATGGGCGACTCATGCAACCCTGAGCTATGACCATGCTTCTGGCTGCTGAAGCACCTTGTAGGGTGGCTGCAGAAATGCCGGAGTTTTCCATGTAAGCAATGGCTGGAGTGGGCATGTACGTGAATGGCATAGGAGTTATCTCCCAAATGAGAGCAAAAAGTAAGGGGATTTGGGATACACTGGAAAACACAGATGCTATAGTAGAACCTTAAGGCAGCACAGGGATTTTGCTCCCAGGAGACTTGAGATAGACTTGAACTGATGGCATGGAAGTGACTGCACACTGCTCCCAGTGCCCTGAATTGTCCCACTCTGCCTGAGGAATTGCTATAATATATATTGGTGTTTGTTGTAGCTGCTGTTAAACAGTTTCCTAAGGCAGGGACGGACTGGCAGAACAGTTAATTTATGGGTTGCTTTTTTTTCTTTGTCCAGTCCATATTCCGTTGCTCACTGGGAACAAAGATGTTTACAGCCAGGCTGGATTACCAAACTGCCACTGGTGTTATCAGGAGTGATGATTTATCATTTCTTTATACCCACCCATTAGGAAGTGATGGCCAGTGATGCTTCTGGCAATCCGCACCCACTATTATTTAAAGGAGCCAGTCACAATTTCATGCAATCGTGGCTTCTTGTTTTTGTCTCAGAAAGCAATTAAAAGTTTAATTAAAATCAGCACTGTCTTTATTGGCTACAACTGTAAATATCCTAAAATGATCAGACATGTGTCTGCAGCCTTTGGAATTGTGAATAGTGAACAGTTGCCAAAAGCTGAAATGAAGGAAAGTGTTGGCATGCATCTAAAACCCATATAAATGCTAAATTAAATCTTTTACATTGGATAATAATCTCCATATTTTTTTAAAACTATTTTAAGTATATCTGTCTTAAAATAAAGAGAGGAGGCAAAGGGAACGACATATACTTTAGACAGAACAACATTACTCATCAGACTTTTAACTTTCATGATCGCAAGGCTTTTAAAAGAGTCTCTGTGCAATACTGTAATGTAGACCATATTTTCAGCTGAATATTTAGGACAAATGGAGTCAGTTGCTACAAGACAGAATTAAACCTCCAAGAATAAGCTTTTGAGAGGCAGTGGGACGGGACCACGGTGGGGAGAAGTTGGTCACTTCTTGTGTAGTTCTCTTCTCCTCCCCACTACACTGGATCCTGATTTAAAGCTCAGTAGATTACAAAGATTATGTTTACTTTTTAAAACTGTAATAGATTTTTGTTGAATTCATAGTTCTTCTCTTTTAATTTATGTCTTTAATTTAAGAAGGTTTTGGCATATGTTATAGACAAAGAGTCTTGTTCAGGAGGAACATTGGTTTGAGGAAACTCTACCAGTGTGACCTGCATCTAAGTGAGTGCAGATGTATAGATTTAAACTAATGTAGATATACGTCAGAAAACTTCCCCTATTTTGCTCATTAAAGGTTAAATCCCAGGCTCAGTAGCTAACCTCTTCTTGATTAAAGGAAGCTGGAGAGCCAAGGAACATCTGCATTCATGAAGTGCCAGGCTGTCAGCAAAATGGAGGAAGGAATCAAAGACAATGTAAAAAAAGTAATTTTGTTTTTAATGTCCCTTCTGTTTTGCATCCTTGAGTCTGATGGTCACACCAGGCCTGCAGGAGAGGAGTGTCCTTCCCTTTCAAACAGCATCTCAGTGTTACACAACAGATCTCACCCAGGATGTTATAAAGGCCCTTATGGTCCATGTCGTGGGATTTAAAGCTGTGGGATGCTTGAGTGTTTGCCTTGTTTGTTGTGTTTTTTTGCAGGCAAAAAGGAAGCCTCAGAAATGTGCATAATTACTAATATTAAACAGTCAGTGTGCGGTAAAAATAACATTAGATCTTGGTGGAGTTATAGCCTCAGAGCTGTTCTAGCTGGTAACAGCCACATGCTCAGCCACTCCACCAGATTACGTCTGCCAAGAGCTCAACTATTCTGCAGTCTATACGTACATAGAGACTGTTGCTGTGGACAGAGCTGTTATTAAAAAGGCACAGAAATCATGCTTTCTGTTTTTTCCATCCCACCCTGAAGTTTCCCTCCCAGTGCCCATTGCAGGAGTTGGTTGGTTGAGAAGTCAGAGGCGCACAGAGGAAAGAGCTTGCATTTCGTTTTCTGTACATGGGTGCTCTGCTCGGGGCTAGCGGTTGACTCCAGCACAATAGTGCTGTTTTCTCTATGTCAGAAGGTAATTTTTTTCATGAAATACATGACATAATAACACAGAGAAGTCCAGATTTCCGTCTGTCACTGAGGCAGGCATTCTTGAAGTGTAGCACCATTCTTCTGGCCTGCTTTTGTTAATCATTATCATAAAAATTCCTAAACAGGTCAAAAACCTCATCTCTCAGAAATGAGAAAGTAGCAACAGTTCTTTTGGTCAGTGTTGCGTAGGAGGAAACATGAACAAAAATGCTCAACCTGAAATTTGGGAAAGGTTTTGAAACGTATAATATATGTGGCAGAAAGCTAAAGAAAAACTGAATTTTAAAGGAATTCAAAATCTAAATGTTAGTTTTGCAGTTTGAACTCTGCACTGGTGAAGTTTTTTCCCAGAGAAGTGTTGCAGGGGAGCTTTAGGCAGTAAGTTTGGTTAAGCATAAACTTGATAAGCATCAATAGTGTCTCGGTACCAGGCTAAAAGCAGTAATAGTAACAGAATAAGATGTCCACTAATGGAAAACTTAAAAAATGTCTTAACTCTTCTGTGCTTATAGCTGTAAACATATCTAAATTGAACCTCTATTTCTTATCTTCCTATCAGTAAAAAGATATTACCAGACACAAGATTGTTTAGGGGTGCAAGGTTTCATCTTCGTCCCTGGCATTTGATAGGGATCATTCAATAAATGTAGTTAGCTGGAAGCCTTATGCAGTGCTGTGAACCTTAGGCTTTCAAAAATTGTGGGTTGGATTCACCAATGCCTTAAAAATGAGATTTGCAAACAGTATACATTTGCTGGCTTTTTATATATGTATTCTGGACTTTAAACCTCTAGCATATGTCTTTTTAAAGTTTACATTGATAACTGAGTTTCAGGAAAAGTTTCAGGAGGCTTGTGGTAAAATCAGGAGCAATCCAATTTCTGTTTTATAGTATGTTAAGTCCAGTATAAATAGTAATACAGAACTGAAGTTTTACATAATTTTCTCTTATGTGTAATATATGTACTTCAGATAAGACACAAGTGGGACTTGTTGATATTCATCCAACACAATGCACTGATCAGAATTTAGTCATATGCAGTAATATTTCACAGATTTTATTGAGATAAAATTTTGGAGTTTGGAAACAAATTAGTCTGGCTTATTTGAACACATTCAAATAAACACTCTGGGAACCTGAAGAGCTCTGGGTGCTTTCCATTTCTTGTAAGCTCTCCAAGGCCAAATTAGAGCAAAACGCATCATTAAAAGGCCATACAACTGCCACAATTGTCTCTCACCAACCTGTAATTACAAATAGTTCCCACCGATTTGCCCCACTGACCTCCAATGAAGGCAAATGAGCATTTATCTGGCACTGTATTACAAATTGTCCTGCTTGTTTCTTGTTGTATGTTGAACATTTTGTTTCCTTGTTTTTGGGGGAATCACGAGTTGGTAGTATTTGCCTGAAAGGTATAAAAACTGGAGAAAGAAAAATTTAAAAACTGAAGAGGGGATGTGTTGGCAGAAAAAATCCATTTGAAGCCACTGGGGAATTCCTACTGTCACTTGAAATGGCTGTTGTGGGGGAGGATAATACAAAGGCCTGGATTTTTAAATGTGATTAAGATAAACAAGCAGTGTTTCTTATCCTTGAGCTGGTTACAATCTAATCCAAGCAGCTCAGTGTAAAAGTGCATTTTTGGCCTTAATTGATATTTTTAATAATGTCAGTGCACAGTCTGGAACGATCACATTTTGCTTTGACAGCGTAAAGCGTTGTGTTAAGTTTTCATCTGTACCACTGAACTATAAACATTGCCGTAGCCAACTCACCAGAGCTTGAACGTTTGAACTGGGAGCCGTCTTGCCATGAGGTCGGGAAGGAGCTATTTTTCTTGCCGAGAGCAGAACTGTCAGTGGTGGTTTGGGGGGACATCAGCAGGGGCTGGTTGCAAGAGTTCTGGATTATATGGGTCTGATCCCATAAATTGCCTGGCCCTGAACTCTCAGGGGAGCACAAGAAGTTGTGTGTGCGTGAAAGCCAGGTAGGACTAAACCCTGAGATAGTTTAAGGTTAACTGCCCATTTGTGGTGCCATTTCAGTATTAACTGTGAAGAGTGAAATTCTTTAAGTACTGATGGATTCTGTTGCTCCTGCACAATGCCTATCACAATATATCCTCCCTGGTTATTTGCTTTAAGAGTGTTAAGTCCACCTTATTTCTTTTTAAGTCTGAGGCTGAAGTTTTTGTTGGAATCCCTATCCGTGAGCAGTGCCTCCACTACCGATGGGTTATTCTTCCTGGCCCTGGAGCATGCTCACCTCCAGCCAAACAGGACTTTTGCCAGAGGCTGCTTCCCTGTTAGGCAGAACCACGCTGCCCTGTGCTTAGGGGGACAACAAAAAAAGGAGGATCTCAAAAGAAAAAAGTGGATCCTTATTTTTCTTATCCATGATGCAAATCAAGGCTTTGTCTGCTTGTTGCTGTCCCTGGGGTGTGGGGAGCAGGTGGTGGTTGAGGAAGCTGCTGTGGGTGCTGGAAGCCATCCAAGCTTCTTTGGGTTTAGGTGCTCTTGGAAAGCTTTAGGTAGCGGAACATTGCTCCCAGACTGCTACCTCAGTGCAGTGGACCTGCCTGCTCTGGACATGGCTAAAATGATGCTGAGATAGGTAACAATCTAATATATCATAGAGAGATTTCTAGGCTTTCTGCAGCAATTTCACTTGAGTTCAGCTCTTCCATTTCAGTAATTCGGCACCTCAGCTTCTGCCCTGTCCCCAAACCCAGGGGCACAAAGAGTGAAATCTCTTGGAGGGAAAAACTACAGCTTTGCCAAGCAGCAGTTATGGTTTGATTTAGAGTTGAGGGGAAAAAAGCTCACGAAGAAGCAACAACAAAACCAAAAGAAACGAAAAGACAATGTAACATTAAAAAAAACCCAGAACACAGGAAGGGAAGATAAAGTAATTTTCTGTTTGCTTTTGAATGTAAAAAAAAAAAGAATCAACGTTTCATAATGCTATAGAACTGTATCAGTTTTATCTTACTCAACCCACTTTGTTTATTTGTAGTAGGAAAAGTTTTTCCTTGTATTCACTTAAACCAACTTATTTTTTATTTTGGTGTACTTAATGTTTATGGGGGTGCAAGGTAATGTTGGTGAGAGCCAAGCACCATATGCAAACATTGCAGGCTCCCCTCACCAGCAGTCAGTGGGGACCAGGCTCTAAGCCTTTTAGGACATTTATAACTCCCACTGAAGTAATTTGAAGTGCTGCCATCCAGTACCTTCCACCTATATTGTTTTTCTTTAAATCTATTTGCAGTGTATCTGTCTTTCTCCTTTTAAAATAAATTTCTCAGTACTTCTCTTTGTTCTCAGAAGCACAAAATAATTTTTTTTGATGGTTAAGAGTTTCAAAAGAAAAAAAAACACACTAATTTGCTTCATTTATTTTGTTTAAAGAAATGAGCAATGACATTCTTTTTATTATTACTGTTTCATCCTAAATCCATATATCTCTTTTACAGTCTTCGGTGGCCTAAAATTATAAATAACATTTTAAAGTTATTTTGCCTGTGGGAAAAGAAAACTTGGGATAAGCTGGCTGTGCAATCATCAGACCAAACCTACAGCATCAGATGAAAGAGCTGAGAGCAAGTGCTGGTGAGCAGAAGGGACACAAATTAGTCACCGTTGGGGTGGGAAGGCACGAAATGGGTTAAGCTTCAAAGCTGCTGCTCATGAGAATAAATGGGAAATAAGATGTGGAAATGTCATACCTCTGTGTCTGTATGAATGCACATGAAGTTCATCTTGACCCTAAGAACTGACGTTGACATGACAGAACACATCCACACGCGTCCAAGGCTGGTCTGTGCAGGAGAGAGCACTGGGCTGTTACCAGCTTGTCCCCTTGCATCCTTTTCTGCCTCTGTGAGAGGAGAGGAGCCGTGGTCATGGTTTGCCCCATCATGGGAAAACTTGGAGCTCCAAGTGCTGAGCTAGCTGGGGTTTTAAGAAAAGGAATAGTTTAGATATGTGTGTTTGCATCCAGGTGCTGCTACTGTCCGTGTCCTCCTTTTGCCTCCTTCCAATGGTGTAAAGCACAGAGTTGCTCTGAGTTTTGTCTCAGTTCATCGCTCCCACTGTACAAGTGCTTCAATTCGTTCAAAATACAAAGTCACGAATCCCCCTGGACCAGTTCCTCCTTGCTCGGTTAGGTATAATGTAAAACAAAGGAAAATTGGTACTACCACATGGAATACTGTGCTCACTGTGTCTGTGCTGACTGTGCATCACCAGCCAGCTGGCTCCTCAAGAAGAATTTTAGTCCCCTCTGAAACCTGTGAAACACTTCACAAGTTCACACAGCCTCAGTAGCCAGATCTTACCAAGGTTGGCTGGGATCCACACCACCTTGCATGTGTATAGTTCAGCATGCCAGACTCCTGAACAGTGTGTTTGGAGCTGGTTCATGATTGTGTATTTACCAAACAAACCTTGTCTGATTATATTAATTCACATCCTCTTTGTGTATCGCTATCAGATGACAAATAATCCTCCTTAGTTTCCATGACACACATCTGCCCTGGGATGGGGAGCACAGACAACTGTACACAAACTCAAGGTCTGGTGTCCAGCTAAAAACTGTCTCTTCACATGATCTTTGTGTGTCTGTCTTGCTATCTTCCATGCCAATGAAGAACCCTTTCTACTGTCTAGTAAGGTCTGTACTGATCCAGGGATCAGTGGCAACATGACCATGATTTTGACTTCACAAGACCTAATCCATTGTACCAGATCCTGGTTTATTTCTTTGCAATTTCCAGATCATCAATGTAGATCAGTTCCTTGAGATACCCTTTAAGACATGGCTTTCCAGAAGGGAAGACAACTTGGCCAGCCATCTGAGCAGGAAGTTTATAGGCAAATGTGAATCAACTCTGAGTAATACAGGCAATATTCAAACAGGAGTGTACCTGCTTGTAGTGGGTTGACCTTGGCTGGACGCCAGTTGCCGACCAAACAACTCTATCACTCCCCTCCTCAGCCCCCCCTCAACTGGACAGAGGGAGAAAAAACAAAATGAAAGGCTTGTGCGTCGAGATAAGGAGATCACTCACCAATTGGAGAAACTCAACTTAAGGAAATTAATTTAATTTATTGCCAAT
>NW_009596515.1:0-3674 GCF_000690535.1 Cariama cristata
TAACAGTTACTTTACTTCAAGAGGAAAGTCAGCAGCTCATGAATACTTAGCTTTCTCCTCAAGGCCATCCAGTGAAGTGCCATTGGTAACATCATCGGAGCTTGCGTCTGTCCAGAAGGAAGGGTACCTTCTCTGCGTCTCCTTGGCAGGAAGAAGGTATGGAAAATAGCAAAACCTAGAATTATGGTTTTGAAGGAAATTAAAAATCAAAGTACAGGACAATTATTCAACAGTTTTCCAGTGGCTTTTACCCTAGCTAGGTTGCTAGTCCAATAGTGTCAAGAATGGTAGACATCAGGGGATCGAGTTCCTAAATACAGAGGGTGGCAGTAGGAGCATCCCCTTAGAAGAGTCAGAGGCAATGAAGATTAGTGCTTTTGACAGCAAGAGAAGTGAGCCACAAAGATCCAGCTGAGATGCTTTTTAAAGATAAGGTAAAAAGAGGTGACAGGTTTTTAATGTGCATTTGTCTTTTACATTTAACAAGCTGAATTAGACTAGAGTAACAAATTTAAGAGATCAATTTCTGATTTTTCTCACAACTATCTGCTAAAAAATATATAGTTTTCTCTAAAACTTTTCACCTGCAGGCCCATATTTTTCATCAAGTAAATGACAAATAAAAACAAAATGGGAGGCAGGATAAAGCATTTAAAAATTACTTTATAAGGACAGGCTATTAAGGCTTACTGCAGGCTCACACGATTTTCTTAATAGGTTATCTGTTTTCCTGCAACGAATAAAATTTGCCAAACATTTTCAGTTGGATGATGTGCTCTGACTATGCCAAGATCCTAGAAGAAGTGTAAGAAAGATTATTTTTTTTTACAGGGAAATTGGAAAGGGGAAGAAAGATGGACTCTGCATTCAGAGGCACATGCCATTTGCTACAATGGACAGAACACCCTGCTTGTGTGCCCTGGGTTTGAGATGTTGAAGGAGGTGCAATGCTGCTGCAGAAGGAACAAAAGCAGCTATCCCAGTTTATAGATGACAACCAGAAGCATATCTACCACATTAGAATATTGCATCTCTGGAAAAACATGTTATATAGGCTGCTGACTTCTGTTTTCCTTTAATTTACTTCACCAAAAGCTGACAGATTGATTGCTTAGCATTGGTTATTAACTTTTACAATTCCGGCAGCTGTCATGGACAATCATGTAATTCAGAAACCTTGAATACTTCAGGGTTCTTTTTGTGTTTAAGGGAAGAAAAAAAAATATATAACTTGCCCTGTAAGCTAATGGCATGTTGACAGTGTGACGTCTCGCCACGGAGTGCAGGGTGTAATGGGTGGGACTGGCATTCCTAAACAACGCACTCTGCCAGAGTATTAATGTGTCTGAAAAAGAGAAGTGGAGTGCAGGGTGTAATGGATGGGACTGGCATTCCTAAACAACGCACTCACTGTCAGAGTATTAATGTGTCTGAAAAAGAGAAGTCCATCTAAACCCACATAAATGGAAGCCATTTTCAGAATTACCTGTCCATCCTGATAATTTATAAGTAAGGCTATCTACTGATGGCAAGAATTGCGTGTCTCCTCTGTTTACAAATGCTATGGTAACCTGAGCCTTGGGGTTTAACTAAACCTGATTTAGTAGACTTGAACTTCAGAAGAAGACATTAGACATCTGTTTCTGCAGCTCAGGTCTTTAGTATGCTCAAATGCTGTTGATTCTTTTGCTTTTTCAGACATCACAAGAATCCTAACAAATCAATGGGATGCAGGGGAACATCGCTGAAATGCAGAAATTCACACAGGGAGCTTCCTGCACAGCTAGCAACTGCTAGATATTAACAACCAGCCTGGAAAGGAAGGTATTTCCCCTCCGATTTCATGCCTTGGTCTGACCTTGTTCTTTGTTTTCTTTTAATTATTACATAAACTGATTTTTATTTTTTTCTTACTCATTTTCATTTCAGGTGACTCACGGGTAGTTTGTCTTTACTTTGCTGATAGAATAGACTGACGCTGCATGCAATGAAAGAAGCAACATGTCAGAAAAAATAGACTAAACAGGGATGAAAAACCTGAGGGAAAACTTGTCTACTGTGAAGTATTCCCACCAGATATCATTAAACTGTACAATACAAATCTCTTTTACGAGCCTTGCAATGTGAAATATGCTTAAAAAGAAGAGCTAACATTTTCTTAGATTAAGATCTTATCTAAATCTTGAAGGCTGTGCTCAAGGTATGGGGCTGTCTAGTCCTCCAGGTGCCTGGAAAGGAAGTCGTGATCACAGTTGGGAATTGTGAGACAAAGTGAAAGAAGGAATGAAAAATTTAAGATGATCTTCACTAAAAAATGGAATTAATTCTTCATTTCATTATTAATTCACTAATAAGCATAATTAATTTATTGGCCATTAACACTGCTATTTGCATTTCCATTAGGTGCTCTGGATAAAAGCAGAATGTGACTTTCCTATTTGCTAATATAACACATTTCAAACGCTGTAGCCAGACAGTGAACTGCTCTTCAACAGTGCTATCCAGATTTATGCCACTGGATTATTTGGTCTCTAAACTGCTTGCCGAGGCTGGTAATAACTTAAAAGACAGTATGAATTACTTTGAACAGGTCAGATATATCACAGCGGCAAAAAAGAGCACTTACATTCCAAATACATCCTTTTCTTTATAGGATACCTGAGGCGGTTTCCATTTTAAGTGATTTGCTCTTTCCACTGCCCCACTGCTATGAAAACTAGTACCCTACTTCAAAATACTTCGTAAGCTGTATTTTCACTGTTCAAGAGGTGGGCAGATTTGTAGGAGCCCTATGCACGTAGGCAAATTTCACACTTAGAAGAGAAAAACACAAACTGCAGATAATGCAGAGAATTTTGAGAGCCTGCCAACTTTTCTTGACACTACTTTTCCATTTTGCAGTATCACCATTGTTTCGGGATGCCACATGTTCTCCCACTGTTAGAAGGATTTCCATACACACAGTGGGAGGTGGAAGGAGAGAAATTTCAACCAGACCAAATTTCAGTTTGAAGCTCAAGCATTAACTAGTGCTCCTTCCCTCCCCCAGCTAGTAATACAGCATTCTCAGGCCTAACTTATAGACGGTATTGTTCTCTTGATATTGGCATATGCTAATACTACACTTCCACAGTCTTCTCTAAATGAGCCCACTGAAATGCATAAATAATATTGTCAATCATATGTAAGAAAAAAAAATCAACTTCAGTCTCTCTAATCAATGCTAGCTTGGCAAGTCCAATGAGTCAAACAACAATCAAAGAAAAAGGCTGATCTATGTCACTGCAATCAGGGACAAACTGCATCTGAATCAGAAAGCACAATTTTTGCATGGTTACTTTTGAAGGGACAATCTTCACACCATGTCTGTAGAGGAGATCAGTGAAGAAATCCAGAGAGCGCAGAATTCCATCAACAGAAAGTTTTACAACATCATTTCCTTGAATTACATTAAAAAACCCTGTTTTTTCCAAGAAACTGTTAAAATCTTTTGAAGGAGGAAGTCTAGCTCATTATTGTTAGTTCCGTTAACCACTTCAAAAGAGAGGAAAGATTTTTTTTGCCACAGTCTGGATATTCAATAATGAATGCTGGTGTTTCAGAAAGCATAGAAACTGTGGCACACAGTTTCATAGGACAAGGGCACCAGGCCACAGTAAGAGGAAAAATCCAGG
>NW_009596516.1:0-11767 GCF_000690535.1 Cariama cristata
AATATTAATATTTTTAACTTTAACTTTCCTTTTACATGTATAACAGATCAACATTATTACGAAGATACTCCTCCTTTCTGAAGGAAAAAGTCACGAACTAGAACTTCCTTTAGCATGTATCGATACTCAAAAAACCCTTTTCAAAGGGTTTCAAATCTGACTTTTGATTTATACTGATGTATTATCCAAAAAGTTTTAAATTGTTGCATTTTTAAAGCTGTCCTCAGATACTCTCTATTTCTGTAGTGTCCTACTTCTCTCTCTCTAAGTCTCTCTCTTTTTTATACGTACATGTAAATATTTTATAGAAAACAGATGGTCTGGTAAAGTTGCTATCCACTAAAAAGGCAGAAGATGAAACAGAATGGATCATATTATTCCCTAACATATGCTCATAAAATAATTCTATTAACATCAAAGTGGGCATTCAAAGCTGTAGGACTTACCTCTACGTATTGAAGTGAGTTACCTACACACAGCCCAAAACATAATTATCGTTCTCGGATGATAGCTGTACTTAACCAGGGAAGCCTTGCAAGAAGAAAACAGTGTGCAGCCAAATGGTGTTTATACATGATTAAAGAGAATAAATATCCACTGAAAGGGACATTATCTTTCTCTTCCTCAGCCTGTTCATCAAGAGATGGTGACCTTTCCTTCTGTATATTAAAAGGTCTTTCAAGTTGGTGAACATTAGGAGTGCAGATCTATGTTGCTCCTACTTCTATCAGAGAATGATGGGGGCTTGCAAGCCAACTTCTAAGCTCCGGCATTTCAATTAAAAAAATGGTCTAAGGTAATAAAAGATCAAACATCTGTTTCCTTTCTTTATAAACAGTAAGTTTATCTCTTTGTTGGTTCTAATCTGAGCAGCTACCCTGAGGGTAATTCAATCTCTCTTTTCCTTGTGCAATACCAACTGGTTCCCCTAAAGACCTGGAGAAGTTTGACAAACCACTGTCAGAGAGGTGCCTCTGAAAGTAAGGCACATAACAAGAAATCATCACTGTAATAAATTAAGTCAGTATTTATTCCATCGTCAACTCAAATGTTACTTAAATTTGAATTTTCCATCAACTGACTCTGCAGAAGTCCATCACAAACATGAACTGACTCAGGGAAAAGATGAACATTGTTCTTTTAAACAAAAAAGCTTCTCATCATATCCTTATTTCAGCACAGAGACAAATGGAAACAGCCTTTTCAAATGGTCTATTTTGAGTATTTTAGCATTACATTAGAAGCTGAACAAACTCCTTTTCAATCCTTTTGAACTTTGGGGTGAAACAAGTTTTTTTTATGGGCTTTTTATACTGAAATTGGTTTTCTATTTTAATGGGGAAAATGTATGGGATGCTGCTATTGTAACTCCTCCTAAAATCAGGGAACTAATGTTATATGTATGTTTTCTGAGGTATCTATTGAGCTGGCAAAGCATATGTTGTCAATACTTTTTGATTGTTTGTTCAATATGTATCAAGACTCAGTTCAGATTTTGAAAGTATATATGGTAGCTATTTCAGATTTTGATTCAGACACGCTGTTGGCAATTTACGGCATTACTGACCATACACATATTAAACAGCTGGGACCACAGTTTAATCTGGCTGCAAGTCATCTGTTACAGTCTTAGGCAGAAGCATTTTTCTAACTTAAGATTCTAACCTTTAAAATAGGTGGTTATATGTTATTATGTTCATATGTTATTTCATAATTAAAGCAAAGTCTTTCTGATAAAAAAGTAACCTGCAAGCACTTTAAATTTGCTTTTTACATGCAAAAAAAAAAAGTAGTGCTTGCAATGTTTAGAATCTATGATTCACTTCATGCTGATTATTTGAATGCATTGCACTAGTATTCTTCAGACTGTTACAAGCTAGGAGTGCATAAAACTTTTAAAGACAGGGCAATTTCTCTGCAAAATATAGATTTTTGTGTCATTAAAAAATGCTTTACAAGCTCTCTCAGGTCACCACTGCTGAAAAAAAGTCCTGTTGTTAATCTTAGTGTCAATGCCGACGTATTTAGAGACTCACAACATTGTCTTCTGGGAGGGAGATTGTAAATGCCCACATATATTGGACGATGTGATGGGAATTGGTGACGTATGTGCATGTACAATGCTGGGGTTGGAAACTTATTTTATTTTAGTTGGAATGCAAGAAGATAAATTGGGAGAAATTCTGCTGGTTCCTGTTATAATTTAAATTGAGGTCTAAACTAAACATTGTCTTATGAAAGAGGTTTTTGAGGGATGAATGGAGTAGTCAGTCCTCTATAAAAAAGAGGTTAATTTGAAAAAAGCTGGTCTATCCAACCAAAGCAATTTGCCTGCACTAGAGATATTTTTCTGTCTTTAAAATGATGCTGTTTGAAGCTCTTCTGCGTACGCTTATTTGAACTGCTTGGCTCTATTTCCTCTCTGTGTACTCACTCATAAGCAAAAATAGTAATTTGTATAAGCATGAAATCATGTTTTTCTACTGAAGTATTTACATGCAAATGGTTTTGACTCTTTCACTTTGAAAAAGACTTTCAAAAGTTCTTTTTAACGAATAGGAGCTAGCAAGGACTCCTTATTAGAACCAACACTTTATGAAAAGGACAGGCGAACTTTACTTGGAAAAGTCATGGTGAACTAATAACAATAAATAGTGTCACTTTATTTGGCATGGAGGATTTTTTTATAAAGTGTCAAAATGACAAGTAGCATAATGGGAGAACACCAAGAATACAGGAGAAGAGACAAGTTTTGAACTAGTACCAGAAACAAGTTATAGAGGAGGTGAAGCAAAGGGCTGTTCTGCATGGCTGGAGAGGAAAAGGAGAAAGTCCTTGTAGCAGTTCTGAGAAGACTGTATGAAAAGAGATCATTAATATTGGGTATGGGGCAAGTGAGCAGTTCAGATAGCTTGGATGGGATTTACTAAGGTCTGAAAACAAGGAAAACAATTCTGAAGAGAGATTTGGTGGGAGTTACTTTTAACTGTGAGAAGTAGTAAAGCAAGAACAGAAAAACAGTTTTTGGGGGTGAGTGGTCTAACCTGCCGTACATTTACATCAGAAAAAAGCAGCTGCAACTGCAGATACACTCCCAGAATGAACCTGCCTCTGCTGAAACAAATAGCTAAACTCCTGTTGATTTCAAGAAAGCCAGTATTTCAATTCTGGATAATATACACGAGTAATAAGAGTAAGAGATTGTTATCCATATATCATGATTAACCACACAGGACTATTTTTATTTATTTTGTAATCTGGGTTGTATGCTAAACAATCTAAGATAACTTGTAAAATATATATACATATAAAAAGAGTAAACCAAAACGTTCTTTATCCTGTAGTCCCTGCTTGTTTTATGAGATTAAAAACTACTAGTTAAAATAATGAAATAATATATTTTGTTTATCTTGCAGTTCAATTATCACAAGTCATTTAAAAATCCTTCCATTACAAATGTTAAATAACATGAGTATGCACTTTATAAGAGCAAGATAAGCAAAACCCCAAAATAATGACACTGAGTACAGCTTTTTAATTACCAAATGTCTTTTAAGCTGTCCTCTGTTTCTTTTAATAGAAAGTTCATAATAAAAACAAATCAAAAAGTAAGATTAAAAAAATGTATTGCATCTAATACAGACAAAATGTATTGCTACTATTGTTTCCTTCCACGGTATTTTTGACATGATTTTAAAAAAAACCCAACAAACATTTTAGGAGAAAGGATGAACTCTATACAATCATATATATTAAAATAATAATACTTCCATATCCTGCTGTTCAGATGTGGGCTTGAAAGCTTTTTGAAACTATTCTCTTTTTATGGCAAAACTGAAACACAGAATTTCTACTTTACTACTAAAAATTGTTTTTTGAAAATCTTTTTTCCCTATCTTTTAAATTATCAAGTAAAACATGCACATTTTGAAAGTCTCAGTCTACCCATTCAATTCATGTTGAAGCTACCTGTCTAAATGATTAGTTTCTTCATATTTGACTGGGAGATAACCATTACATTCAGAGGAGACTAATGCAAATTATAGGAAAAGACAAGACAACAGATTTGATTTTAATAGTAGCTAGGTAATTGAAAGTTAAACATACAATAAATGTCATAGATTGGCCAAACTAAACCTTTATGTAAGGTAAAGGTATATTTTCTTTGTGGAAATAACTCACATTCTCATGTCAGTGTGCTCCGCTACCTCAGATACCTCCTCTTTCAATTTTTCCTTGTAGATGTCATGTTAAATGGCAGATAAAATATGAGCATCTTAAAAAAAGTTCTCAGATTCTTTCCTCATTGTTAAACATCTTGCTTTTCTATAGGAACACTTGAGGTCATATGGACCCACAAACTCCTCATCAAGTTTTCCTTCAATGTAAATGCTTTAACTTTATTGTAAAGTCAGTCTTTTTGACCTTGGCAAGGCTTTAAAACCAATACATTAACTTCAGTTGAGGAACGGACAAAAGCACTAATCTTTGTTCCATTGGCTGTAAATCAGATGATGTGTTTTCTTAGAGCATTTTACTTCTGTACCAAAAAAAAAAAAGTTATATTGCCAGTATTAGAAAGAAAACCAAGCGCTTTAGATATATAGTAAAAAAGATGAATTAAAATAACAAAGAACAAGATCTGCAAAAGGAACTGACATATGAATTTCATAATGCGAGATTTAGAACTCTTTATTTAGTGTCTTTCCTCACTTCTCAGCCCAGATCCTGTTTAATGTGTTTAAATTTATACTGACAATCACAGTGTGGTCTTTAGATGTGTATAAAGACATTGCCAAATAATCCAAAAAATGAAAAAATACTGTTTAACATAGGAATATGAAAAATTACAACATCTTTCATTCCTGGTGTCTATGAAAATGAAGGTCATATAATTTTGCTTAGAGAGAGACCTAGGGCAGCCTCACAGGTCTGGTGTGGTCAGACCCAAGCTCCCCCACCAGAACTACAGCACGGAGGCAGGGTAGGCCAGCTCCGCGCAGGGCCGTGGTGTCACAGACCTGCATCTCCCCAATGGAGATCGGTCCATCGGCACCCATCGGTGTCTGCATGGCTGTAAGTGGTCTCTCGTGGCATAGATTCTGCTCAGCCAAAGCGTTTCACAATTTGTTGCGTAGTGCTCCCTCATTGAATTGTATGCTTGTGCCTGCTGGTTCCTTTCCAGAGACACACCTACCATTTAAAAAAATACCTCTAGGTCTTATGATTGGAAAGTAAGCCTGGCCTGAAACCAAAAGGTTTCTCAGGTTCTGTATCTTGCTTCTGTACTTTTGGGATTGCATTCAAGGGCTGTACACGAGGACAAACCTCAGACTTGCATTTGGCCCTCCTCTATTCCCTGATTTACAAGGAAAGGAAATCAAAGATCTGGTCAAATCTACATTCCCACAGGTCCCCAATGTGGATGACAAAAGACCTGAGACATCTGCTTACACTGGTATGGTATGGATTTGTTCAAGGACCGATCTACAACGTGAAGCTCCGGGGCAGCTGCCCAGCATGTCTATGTGCCACTGAAACTACGAAGAACGTCCTTAGACAGAACAAGGTAGAACAGCTATTTTACAAAAAGTATTTTAGGCAAATACCTGGAAAATAGGACTTGAGAGTCTAATTTATTTCAGTGGTTGCTAAGAGAACTACTGTGTTTTAATACTAACATGGCTCTCCATTTCATGGCACAAAGAGCAGCAACAAATAAGAAACAGAAGTATCTGAAGTTTTGTATTGCTTACTTCCTTTGGTAGTTCTCCAGTATACCAAGATGGGATGCGGATGAAGTTGGCTGTGTTTCACCTCATTTTTGTCACTTTGAGAAGCTCTCAGTTTTCAAACTCATTTGAGAACCACTGTTAAAATACAGAGTTTAAAAGCTCTCCTCAGTGCGCTGCACTCCTGACCTGCAGGAGACTTCTCTCTTGCCTTCACAGTCTTCGCTTCTACACTTGTTGTGTAGTAGTTTTATGATCCACATGGACGTTCACTAGTGCACAGGTTGACACTGTTCAGTCATGTCTGCATGGGACAATCAGGATTTGAACCCAGGCTTCTAGAGGTGAAGAGTTAAAGCACATTCCACGGCTCCATTTGTGACTTCCCCTACCCTCTCCTGCCATAATTTTGAAAAACTAGATAACACTAAGTGAAACCATTAATGCTGAGTTCCAGCCAGACTAGATCAATCTGTAATTAATATTTTATAGGTTTACTTCACAGTTTGGTAATGCCATATTGTTCATCACAATAATAGGCTGTGGGGGCCTATTCTTCTGTACATGTACAGAAGGATTTACGTCGTTGTTTCCCACTATTATTAATGGAAGCAGCCACATCTATTCAAATAATATGGAAATAGAAAACAGGATGGGTTATAATGGAAGAGAGTTACTAAGTTTCAAGCAAGTGAAAGCTGAGATAGAAATATTGTTTATCACTATATACAACACACATACAATTGCTACACTTATTTATGTAGCATTAAATAAATAAGTAGGTGGTTTAAGTTTTGTGGATTCTTAAGGTAGTTTTAGGAGCTGTAAATGGCTGTATCAGGTCAGACCAAGGTTTACATAATTCACTAATCTCTGACAGTGGCTGGTAGCAGATGCCTAGGAAAGCAGGGAAGAGCAAGTCAGGCACATACTGAACTGGCCCTGAAGCACCGTACTGCCAGAGGAGCATCTTTGTACTTGACAGCTCTTACCTGATTTTTCTTTAATGTGTTCTCTTAACTCCTTTTCTAAACCCATGTAAACTTCTCTGGCAACCACACCACCATCTGGCACTAAGATCTCAGGCTTAACTGTGCCATGCGCAGAAAAACACTTCCTCTGAGCTGCAATCTCCTATCTGTTGATTTAATCACACATTTCTCACCTCTTGTACTATGAGAGACAGGAAATAAATTCTCTGTGCACGTTTCCCTTGCGTCTCAGGGTTTTACAGGTCACTGCAACATCTCCCTGGAGGGGTCTCTATTCTAAGTTGGAGAGTACTGGTCCAGAGTCACTCCTAGTGTGGAAGAATTTTTATTTCTTTGTTCATCCTCTTTGCTCAGTTCTGTACCACATTTAGTTTTACTCAAGCTTTTTCAAGATGGAGAAGCCAAAGCTTTACAGAGTATTTAACATCAGCTAATATTACAGTTTAGATGTAGAACTGAGGGATAATAAGCAGGCTTCTGAACAAGCACCTGCTTTAGCACAGAGTGTGTAGAGACATAGCGTAACTATCTCTTGTATTTTGGTAGCATTATAGACCTTACGGCCAATGTATGTGAATAGCTGCAGTTTGCATCTAAAGCTTTTTGCTGCCTGTGTGGCAAATTATAGGCTTCATAAAACACACTACACCTTCAGTGTGGTTCCATATTTTATACTGTTGATGTTTTATTTAACTACATATTATCCAAAAGATTTTTTCCCGTGTATATGAACTCTTAACACTGGCTATTTGTACTCTGAAAAGATGTTCTGTTATCCGAGTTTGTAAGAGGGAGATGAGAGACTTGTTCACAAAACATATGGCCATTACTTAGATATTTTCGGGAGATCTCTCACGTGACACTGGAAAACACAAATCTAATTTTTTTTTAGGTCATCCTTGAACGTGAAAGGGTAATAACTATATTTGATTTCATCTGATGTTTAAATCTAGGGACACTTAGCCTGAATGCTCTGAAGGATCTCAGTGATTGTACTACTACTTAGACAGCAAGAGTACAGACAACTTGAATAAACAACTTCTCACAGCATACGATAGCCCGGTTTTCTCCAACGGGATGCTGAAGGATTGTTTTGCAGCTGATATGCTACTTTGTGGTTCACTTAAGCTTTCTTTTTTCCAGAGAGCTTGTCTCATCTCACCTACAGCACCTCAAGTGGAGACTGCACTGGAGAGAACAAAACATAAAATTATCCGGGTCTAATAAAATAGCATATGCAGGTTCACCTCTTCCATGTAAATTTAAGCGATCTTCCATTCTACAGGAGTGATATTCACCAGGTACAAACTGCACCACTTTGTCCACAGTTACAGGAGCTTCCTGTTCAAACTGATTTTGATCTATATGTGTTTCAGTGCCATATATGCCCATCAACACCTTGTATGCCTTCTGTCTCCTTGGGACTAGTATAGCTGTGACAACAGCTAGACCATTTAGACTGAAAGACCCTCAATTTAAGCACCAGGGATTGGTACCAATGCTCAGGACACATCCCTAGTTCTTTCAGCTGATCTGAGAGCACTGGAAAGCACAGAAGAGGGTCAGCTTGGTTGCACAGGGAGAAGGAACTGGGAGGATATGTGCCACAGTCGAGGTGACCGATGTCCCAGGTTTTGAACTAAAGAAGCAGGTAGCAACTGTTTCTAATAACATTTCTATAACTGATGTTAGACTAACAATAGCAATGATGAATAGGTTTGATAGTCATACCTGTTAAAAAAAACCAAACACCTGGAGGTCTGGATTAGAGATTCTGCTCCAAAACTGTCATATATTAAAAAAAGCAGCATTGAATTTTTAAAGTACAATTGTTTCAATATGCATATGCATCTTACTATCCTATTTATTATTCATATAAAATGAACCTTAAAATACCATTAAATGATGCTCAGTGGTATCAGACACAATTATGATTAACTGAGACTGATTTACCACCCAGGTTCCTCAGATTCAAATGCTTCACATTACCATACTTATTTACTTAAACTGAGCATTTATCTACTTGTTCTAAACGTACAGCTACAGAAAAGTCAGACTATGAACTCACATTCCTCTAGTTTATCTATGAGTATAATTTAAGTGTCATAATAGCTGTTTCTCACTCTCTTTTTAAGAACTAGTCATTATTTTTATATATATGATGTTCCACCCTCCAAGTAGAGGCCATTATGAAGCACAATATTCAGATGCTGGTCTCAGTTGGACTGTGTTCATGAGTACTTGAATCCTAGGGCTTGACTCAAGCTTATCTCCAAATTATCAGGTTATTCTCCTGAAACTGAGATTCCTGCCTCCATGACAGGATGACTTGTCATTCTGATGATATTTACTAGGATAACTTTACCAACACATTTCTTCGCATGGATGCTCTTATTTCTGAGTAATATCTGAATTTCTCCCGCTTGGTGAGTTATGCTCTTCCTACAATGGCAGTATAATTATGCTTCTGCATTTCACCATAGAAGCGGATGCTAAGCTTCATTACCAGTTTGCAATAAGTAAGTGATATTGTTTTTTTCATGAATTTCTAAAAGGCAGTGAGATGTATCTGTATTTATTTAATAAAAAAGGAAGAACAATAAAAACTTTTCAGACTTGGCTCTTTCATGTAATATAGCCCTCTTTTACCATTCCAGTGACTATATAGGTTGAACAAGTAGCTTTAAACAGCTCTCCCAGAGTACTGTAGTAGAAGATAATGTTGTTATCCCTGTCCCTCCAAAGACTACATTAAATGAAAAGTCCTCATCAAGTCAGTGAGAGATAGTTTTTCTCTGTCCCATGCCTGCAGAAATCACACAGAATTTGTGAACCATTCAGGAGTCTTAAATAGCTCTGAATTGCAGTTGGGCTAGAAGTGCAACTAAGAAGGTCCAAGGGTAGTCCTAGCACAGGTCCAGCTTGTGCCCTGGCTTCTTGAAAAAGAAGCAGTGGTAAATCTGACTGACTGCATGTTATGTTTTGCAAATTTTCACGATTTTGCATACATGAAAATAATACTCAAGACCAAAATGCTGTCAAAGTAATTTCAGCAGATCCCTACTGGCATGTCTGAAATCTTTCATTCGAATTCAGCATTCAACATCTCCGCGTGATGAACAGACAGTCTAACGAGTGAGATTGAAGGATACCTTATAACCTTACTGTCAGTGAAGCTCTGCAGATTGATGGAAGACTGGCACACTCACACCTGGTAAGATGCATGGACTCATGCTGGGCTGCAATTAGCACATACACTCTCATTCATTATTGTCTCTTTAATCCCCTTTCCTTATTTTCTTTTAATCAAGTATTAGGAGACTTTCTCAAAGATGAAAATTTTCTCTATGTTTATTTCTCTACAGATGAAAATAAGCCTCCAATACAGATGAAAATAAGCCCCCAACAGTAGCCTGTGTTTAAATTCAGGAGAGATATGGCATTTCTAAAACACAAATAAGCTCTCCATGGTATTCTGTATCATGGAAACAGTGGCAGTACATAACTGAAAGAAGAGAAAGCATTCATATTATTCAAGAAGCATCTACCTTCTCCTCCAACTGAGCCTGGACGGATCTGAAGAGACATGAAAGCACCGCATGTTGAGCACTACTTAGAATTGTTTGTTTATCCCTTTTGCCATTTGAAGGGATTCCCACGCTTATTATAAAAGTTCACTCTAGAGCACCCTAGCAAAAACCTTACTTCTTCAGATTTTTCCTGATATATATGCGTATATATATACGTAAAATCAGCAGATTTTTTCATTACATATATTTAATGTTTTTTATATTCCTTCAAATGAGACACAAACACATACACACAAGATGGTGGAGAATGATTACATTCACTCATGAGATTAAGCTTTTTCGTGATTCTTACTGAAGCACATCTAACATTGCAGCTAAAGATACATCTGATTTGAAAAGTCTAATCCAAATGCTTCTATAACAAGAATGGAACCAATGTATCACAATTCTTATGCTTCCATTCTCTGAAATAACACACTTGGGACGCTGGTGTCACTGCAGAATTTACTGTCTGTATTGGAATTGTGCTCGTGAATCTCGTCATTAATGTTTTGGGGTTTTGGTGGTTTGCTTTTGGGTTTTTGTGTGTGTGTGGGTTTTTTTTTGTTTGTTTGTTTTTTGTTTTTTTTTTTTTTTAAAGAGACTTCAGGAGGAAGTTTCATTGTAAAGATCATCTTGAAATATGAACTGAATTTATATTAGGTGTTATAGACTCAGAGCAAACTTTCTTAGTCATCTCACCAGATATTTCTTATATATTTGGGTAATTGAAGAAAATTTCTGAAATAATTCAGAATCTATAAGGTCCATGCAAACAATTAACCAAAATTCCTCTTGCCTTTCTTGCCCTACTGAGACCCACCTACTCACGTATTTTTATCTTCACTTTCTCCTGCAAAGAATATTTTTTAAATAGTAGGAATCAAAACTCAGGCTATGGGGATTTAAACTCTCTTGAATTCCCACTTAGATGTGCAGTACGCAAAGGAGATTTTTACCTACCCAGCCAGCATTTACTAATTTCACTTGTACTGCTGAGCTGTTCAAAGAACCCTGTGAAAACGGGGCTGTTAAAGACAAACATTGTCGACAATTTCATGCATTGTATAATTTATCTTAGAATATCAGTCTTGAGCAGAATCAGCACAGGGTGAGGGTAGCACAGCCTGGCTTTACCTAAAAAAGCCAAGAAAACTGTAAAAATAAAATTTCTATGAGAAGTCATATTGTCATTTCTGTAACAACGCACATTTTACCTCCAAATGGAAGATGCCTTGGTAGCAAGGAATGGGATCTCTCTTTAACTAAAGTTATGTAGAATTATAGAATCATTTAGGTTGCAAAAGATCCTTAAGATCATCAAGTCCAACCATTAACCTAGCACTGTTAAGTTTACCACTAAACCATGTCCCTAAGTGCCACAACTCCACAACTTTTAAATGCCTCCAGGGACGGTGACTCCACCGCTTCCCTGGGCAGCCTGTTCCAATGCTTGACAACCCTTTCAGTGAAG
>NW_009596516.1:12139-15789 GCF_000690535.1 Cariama cristata
TTCTCTGCTGGGCAGCTTTCCAGCCACTCATCCCCAAGCCTGTAATGTTGCATGGGGTTGTTGTGACCCAAGTGCACGACTCGGCACTTGGCCTTGTTGAACCTCATACAGCTGGTCTCAGCCCATCGATCCAGCCTGTCCAGATCCCTCTGTAGAGCCTTCCTACCCTCCAGCAGATCAACACTCCCACCCAACTTGGTGTCGTCTGCAAACTTACTGAGGGTGCCCTTGATCCCCTTGTCCAGATCATTGATAAAGCCATTAAACAGAACTGGCCCCAATACTGAGCCCTGGGGAACACCACTTGTGACTGGCTGCCAACTGAATTTAACTCCATTCACCACCACTCTTTGGGCCTGGTCATCCAGACAGTTTTTACCTAGCAAAGAGTACACCCATCCAAGCCACGAGCAGTCAGTTTCTCCAGGAGAATGCTGTGGGAAACGGTGTCAAAGGCTTTATTAAAGTCTAGGTAGACAACATCCACAGCCTTTCCCTCATCCACTAAGCAGGTCACCTTGTCATAGAAGGAGATCAGGTTAGTCAAGCAGGATCTGCCTTTCATAACCGTGTGCTGACTGGCCCTGATCACCTGGTTGTCCTGTACGTGCCATGTGATGGCACTCAGGATGATCAGCTCCATAGCCTTCCCGGGCACTGGTTATGTTAGGGTTGTAACTTGTAATCTTTAACAAGTTATAAAGAATGGATGCTAAATAGGCAGAAAAAATGATTTCTATTAGCAAAGTAATAATCCCCAATGAAATATAGCAAGCCACATTTTTTTCCTATGAGCAGTTTAGCAAATTTCCTTGCTTATTTACCTTTGTTCACACAGCACATACAGCAACTACTTTACTGAAGCCAAATTAAAATTGATGCAAGATCAAAATATTTCTGACTTTTATTTAGCAGCTTGGTAGAATATGAGGAAATCGCCTTTTCCGAGCAGCACTTGACATGCACCCTCCATGGAACCACATGTACCCTTCATGAAATATAAAGCAGTATAGAATGAATACAACAGTTGTGCCGTTCCTCTTTCCACCTTCCAAAAGTGATGCCTTATCTCCTAAATGATATCATTGCCCAAGTGTTTCAAGAAGTTTAATTAAATGTATCATTTCCAATAAATTCCTTGGGCAAATAGACTACCATAGGGGCACATAAAGAATGTGAACATTAATTGCATTTGAGATTAGCTTCGTTGAATTGAATTCTCACACACTGATACCCTTTTTACTTAAGCCATAAATATCAGGCATTTATACATCCAGCTATTGGCAGGTTCACTGTAAAGTAATATTCCCACTAGACCACAAGCCTACACAGGAACAAGTTCCCACTAACAGAAGTACCTGCTTACAAATGACCAGTGGGACAGACAGAACCTCTCTTTTGATACCCTTTATAAATGAGGTATTTCTGTTCAATATAATTCCATTAACAACCTTTGCATTAGAGAATTGTAGCTGAAAAAACCCTATAGTTATATAAACTATCAAAATTTTTTTGGGGGAAAAAAAAGAAAAACAAAGCAAGGACACCTAATGAAAAATCCAATTTGCTGATAAATTAATTAAATTCCCTAGTGACCCAACCCTGACTGAACACGCCCCACGTGGGAGAGACTGAAAGACAAATTTGCTAATTAATGTTAATGCAGAGACTGTAACAATTAGAAAAATAGGCTCACAGAAGAACATCCCTCTTTTACTCAGTGAGTACAAGCATGGTAACCAAATCTTTACTTTTGCAAGAGCTATTGTGAATTAAACAATTCCATCACACACAACAGAAGTAACAATATTGCAGTCCTTTTGTGGAGGGAAATGTAAACCAAGTGAGAAATACCTGTTCTTTCTGGGTTTACATTTAGTCACATCCCAATATCTTGAGTACCATGTGAAAATCATAAGGGATTAGTTCTACTGTGGCACTTCAAATAATCTAAAATATTATCGTGCCTGCCTGAAACATCTTTTATAGCCATATTGTAATAGAAACTTTTAACTATTTGTAATTAATTTGTTATTATAATTGTATTTCAGTGACTACAGTTGTAAAATAGAAAAGTGGATAAACTCACCTGTATGGTATTATAGACTAATGAGAGATGGGAAAGGTCCGGATGGCTCACATTAAAAGTGGCTGAACTCCCTTTAACAATCCCTACTTTCAGCACTGATAAAGTTAATTTTTACAATGAGTAGATGAAGACTGCACACATAGTGGTGACTTGCCTGACTCCTTCCTAGTTTTAATAGCTCTGTTTTAAAAATTAATTCTGGATGAAGTAAGCTTCTCAGCCTACACAAGGGAATCTCATAATATCAGTTATAATTTTATTGAGTTTTTTGGTTTCTACATGAAAGCAAAAATAGTGCAAAAGACATTTGCCAGTTCCTGATGTTTTTACCATTTCTATAAATTATTTCTTTGAGATTGTTTATGATATATTTCCATTTTTCCACCATGCTATCTCTTAATTACTGATCAATATTACTCTAAATATAGTTCTACTCAAATGGTAGACTATAAGGAGCCATAATGGACTACTGGGTAACTAATGTCTGTTTTAACAAGTCCATAACCATGTATTTGCTATAGGAGATACTTTACTATGGCTCCAAAGGAGCTATTACAAGCTATTGACTCCGAGCATATTCCTAGCCATCTAATTATGTATTAATGTTACTGCTGTTACTGTCACAACAGACAGAAAATTGAAGCAAGACAAAAAGTTAAGAAGTGAAGTAAATGCAAATTTATTTAGCATTGAAAATTCTAAATGAAATGTTTCTTTTCTGCTGTTTACGTGTTTCTTGGTAAAAACATAAAATTGGTGAGCAGTTGAAAGGAAGAGGGATGACTATTAGAGCTTTCTAACACTCAGTGGATTCAGTTTCCAGTAAGTTAGACAGTTGTTTTGTTTCATTCCGCATCCCTGAACAGAGGCATCCCACAAATTGCTCTTTAATATTGAGTTGAGTGAAAGGAACAAGTTTGGTTTCTTTTTGCACCTGTACCTTTGCTCTCCACATGATTCTCAGCCTAAATCCTTACTGATGAGAGATTAATTCCTTTTGATTTACCTGGATTCAATTTTCAGTTATGTAAGGAAATGTGAAGTGAGGAAAATTTCATTTTTTTTTTCTTCATTTTACAATGAAGAATTTGCACAGCTTCAGCCCTGGCAGCTTAGAAAGAGCAAAGACATAGAAGAGGGACATAATGATGTCTTCTAAAAGGGAAGCAAAGCTAAAACAAAGAAATAACTCTCTGCAGATGTATGAAGTATCTTTCCAACTCCCCAAAAGACAGCAAGACCTTGAGCTACACCCTCAGCTTTCTTGTATTGAGGGATTCGACTGTATTCACATTTACAGAAATAAAAACAACTATCTCGACTGATAGTGGAAAAGACAGTGGATGTATCTGATGGTGCAATCAAAGGCAAGCCAGGGACAGTATAATTTTGGAAGACAGCCAGTTTCTAAGCCTTTCTCTGCCACATTAAGATTCCCTAAGGACTCTTGCAACTACATGCATGATGACCAGGCAATCCATACCTGGATATCTTATTTTTCCAACAGATAGCAGTTATAACCAATAAAGTGGGTCAAAAGCAGAACCCTTTCCTAAATTCC
>NW_009596516.1:15820-37752 GCF_000690535.1 Cariama cristata
AAAAGCTTCATCAGAAGCCTAGAATGCAGAGTGCAGAATACTTTTGCTTTAAATAAAAAAAAATAAAAATCTCTAATTCTATTCTTCAGTAGTTTATTCAGTCTTCAGCACCTCTAAATCAAGACCTTTTCCTAGAACATGCAACAGACCTTATGCCCCAGGGGAGAGAATGGGAAATAGAATTTTTCAGCAAAATTGCTCCTGGACATGATTTGCTATGGCCTCTGAGCAAACCAAATCCTTCCTGAACTGAGAATGAATCACCCTGGTAGTTACTGAAAACTAAGCAGGAGAGGCTTAGAAATGTCCACAGAATACATATTTTCCCAGGCCAGGTGATTCTAAACATTAGCCAAAATCTTAGACGGAATTCATCTCACCTAACTTCAGGCATCTGTGGTGTAGATGTTTAGAGCTGAGCTAACCAATTAGTCGAGGCAAATTCTGTTGTCATTTGACAGAAATATTACACTTTGAAAGCACAATTCATTTCACTTATTTTAGTTATCTCTGCCAGAATGAGGTGATCTACATTGTAATATAAATATTAAAAATAAACCTAAGATGCCCAACTAATCAGTATTTAGTTTGATGAATCCCTCTTCTTAAAGTTTAAAGTGTACAAAAGACCACAAGTTACATACCCAAAGGAATTACACAAAGGAACAGGTAAGATCAAGAGCTTTTCAAGCCTTCTTCACCAGCAACTCACTATTAATTGCACTAGAAGTTACAGCCCACAGATAATATTTAAAAAAAGTAAAACTAAACCACACCCAAGCACAGTACATCTAAAAATCATCCTGAATAGCCTGACTGTCCCTCAAATTTGAGAGTTTTAGTAATCCAATACTCCAGAAGAAATTGCTTAAAGCACAAGCTACATTCATTGGATTGAGACTATCACCTGTTAGTCCTAATGATAATCAGATTTGAAGGGACATCTGGAGGTCATTAGGGCTAACTTTGAGGATAGATTCAACTTCAAAGGTATCTCAGGTTGCTTACGGCCAAGCTCAATTGAGTTCTGAATATGTCCAAGAATGAGGAACCCACAGCCTCTCTGGGCCACCTGTTCCAGTGTTTGACTATCCTCTTTGTGAAATTTTATTCCTCAAAATGTAAAAAATCCCTTGCATCTGCAAATATTACAAAATGTGGTGAAAAAGCAATAACATTGCTGTTTGCAACAATATTCTGCAGTCCTTTGTTTAATCGGCAGCATTCAACACAAGAAAGAAAGAGAGGAAGCACGGATGTACACTACCTAGAGAGAAACCCAACAGCCTGTTAATTATTTCTTTGGCATAGTTTAGTAAACTACTCAGTTTGATTTAATATGATAATATATTTGCTGTTGCAGTTCTACTCTTTAAGGAAAAAAGATACAAAAAAAAAAAAAAAGGAAGAGATTTCTTCTTTAAAGAAATCAGAGGACAAGAGAGGCTACAGTCTTTTTTTGAAAATTTTGCTAAAGTAAACTATTGAGCAATGGGTGTTATGGATGCTCAGTTATGCCTAATTGACCACCAGTGGCTAAAGATAGCTAACAGTTCAGGTTATAGACAGATATGATCTCTGTTCCTGATATCCCCATCTCAGTTTTAAACCACCCTGACTGCTATAGCTATATTTGATCTTTATTTCATAGAAGATGACTGCATTACAAAGGAAAGAACAGAGAAGAATGAGGAATCGTGGCTTAGCTGCATATCTGGAAAGTCTCAAAGAAATTACAGACATTGTAAGCATAAAATCGCTGACTGAATTAATTAACTAATGAAATGTCATTTCTCAGTTCCCTCCTTCTACATTGTAATACTGTGTGCCCTTGAACTGCTGCCTGTGTTCACTCACAAGTCTTTATTGCTGGAAAAAATGAATGAGACACATGAACATGTACTTTCTATTATATATCTTATGGACAATTCCAAATTATGCCAAATAGTCAGAATAGGGTTGCAAAAATGCTGCAAAAGCAACATTGACATATATAATTCAGGAGCAAGAAATATTTTTGCAATATCATCAAAACTATAGCCGAGCCAGTGCGTATAGATATAGTCATATCTTTATTCTGTACGGTAGAATGGTTCATTACAGCTCTTGCTTTCCACTATATATTCTGAAGTGAAAATTAGGGCAGTTAGGCATGGGTTTACTAGGGCAGGTAGTATCGCCAGCAAACAAATCAAACCAAAAGGACTTGGCCTTCATTAAGACAACTGAACCTTGTAATTGCCCCTTTCAGAAGAGTAAAATAAAGACACCAAATAGTGGTAGATGTCCATGTGCATCATTTCCCCTCTCCTTTTAGCTCATAAGAAGCACTTTGAACAGTTACACTTTTAAGGTGATTAGATGCTGTAGGCAGAGCAGAACAGGCCTATGCTAGAGCCAGTGACCTCCATTACATAGGAATGTGCACGCCGTGAAGATTACTAAAGGTGTCCCGGTTACACAGGAACGCCAGCTCATCTATTTTAGATACCAATGTTAGGATATGATGCATCGCACCCCTGAAGTGTATATTTCTCTTCCATGAACATAAAGGCAGCACAGGGACTGCAGTCTGTACAGGAGATACCTACAGTAACAGGAGGTGGAGCAAATATTGGCCAGGCAATGACGAGATATATTGCCAAATAATGGTCCTGAAGTACAGGCAAATGCAGATGCAGAAAAATACGAGATGAAAATTAAACTGAACCAGAAGTCAATTTATAGACAATGAGAGGATGGTTTAGAACTAAGGAAGAAAATACATCCCCTGCGTGTGTCCCATCCCCCATTCCCCATTCCCCCCACTGCATTTCTACTGCCTTCTATTATAGTTTCTCTCCAATTTAAGCCACTATCAACAATTCACAGAAGATTAAATTAAATCGCTTCCTTTAGAAAAGAAATTACAAAGGACAACCTATTAAAAGCAGCATCTTTAGAATGGATAGTGAACCTGGAAAAAAAAAAAAAACAAACCAGCAACTAAACTCAGTAAGAGTTTAGGAAAATTATTCAAGAAGTAGGTAGAGGTTCTTACAAGTCAAATATTAAGGTTACAACTACAGCTTTCTTTTAAAAATCCCTTCTCCTAATGCAAACCAAAGTGTTCTTTAAGACACTTGCCTTACTTCATATGCCTCCTTTCGAGCACTGACATTTTTTCTGATCAAGTTAAACTCCACACTGGCAAGCATCATGTTGTAAAATGTCATAAGTTAGTAAAGCAACTCGTCAGAACTGAATTTATAGTGATTCAGGGTTGCATGGTGTTCCGTTCTTCCAAATCACCAGGATATCAGTAACAGTATTGCCAGTGAGTGAAAATGTGCTAACAGCTATACATAAATGATACATTTCACAGAGCTCATATGAAAGTCATGACACCTTTGCTAGAGGAACTGCTAGGTTAAAAAATGGTCCTTTCCTGGTTGTCACATTCAAACCGAAAAATTATTGTCCAATGAGTCAAAATGGCTTTTTCTGATTTTCTCTTCATCTAATTTTGTATGTTTCCACAGACATGTTCCCAGCCAGTAGCAGCATTGTCTAAACACAAAGCTGCATCCTGCTGCTGTCTTGTACACAGAACCCAAAGATTTTGCTTTTGCTGTCAGCATGCGTGAGAAAGAAGATTTTCACAGTTGCTTTGAGTTGTATTTCTTAAGAGATATGGCTTTGCCTGGTCATTATTGCTTTAAAATAACTGTATCTTTTGCACATCAATACTGAATATGAAAGCATACCTTAGGCTAGGGTTTCACTGTGTTTTTTTTGCCTCCTGCACCGAAATGCTGAGCAGTGATTCAGTTGCCAAAAAACAGATGCTCCTTCCTGTTCCTCCTATAGCCAAATGTTTGATTCGAATAGGGTTCTGCATCTGTTATATCAGTTAGGGGAATTGCAGGAACTCATTAGCACTCAAGCCCTATGTCAGCAGACTTCCTTCGGGAAAGAGAGGAAAATGACTGCCCCACAAATAATCCACAGCAGGAGGTTTCATCCCTTCAAAGACAGTAAGACAGGTATCTCTAGTTCTGTAGCTATTTCTACAGGCATTTCTAAAATACCTACTTTTTCTCCATAAATATACATATATTAACTGCTGCTAATGGACAAGTCTGACCATTGACTTCATGGGGAATAGAAATATTGGAACAAAAATCAGTAATTTATTTTTAGGTGACCCCTTATGGATTGGATTTACTTTAACATAAGCAATCTGTGTCCCGCAGATATCTCTAAAATAAACTTTGGAGGCTGCTTTTCAAAGTCATACCATATGTACTGGCAAGGCTCTACTTAGATTTTTTTTTTCTTTTTTATTGGTACCTTCACAGGACAACACCTTGTTGGCATAAGAATACACCCAACTCTTCTCCCCATTGATAACAGTGGCTTGTTGTTAGAATGGATACTGTCCAGGAATTTAATGCAATTGAATGCTTGTTGCAACTTTATCACTTCTTTTCAGGACAGATGTTTTTAAGTAGCATGACACCATGATAAAAGGAATATATTTGTTTTCTTTAGCTTTCTGCAGAATTTCTTGTTGTTGCCATTTGGATGCTTTAAAGTATAAATAACATATTTGCTCCCTTTTATGCTGAATAAACAGACCAAGCCCCTATGAAATGTCAGATATATTCTTAGCAACTAGAACTACTTCTCATAAAGGGTCAGCAAACTTAAGCATTTTTTTTTTATTATTTATCGTTAGCAGCTTTGCCTTTCCAGTCAATCCTTTTCTAAATCTTAACATCCCAGAAGTTGTCTCCCGTTCCCTTTGAGGTCTGTTGCCTGACACATATAAGATAATGTTTTCATTTTGGTGCCATATCCCCATGGAAACAGGAATTACACTGCCATTTATTGAGTGTTTTTGAGAACAGTTGCCCAATCACCACCTCTTAAAAATCAGTTGGCTAGTTATGCCACATCAAGTACGGCTTGCCAGTGGGTGCTGTGAAAAGTATGTATGTTCCCTGTTCTAAGATGAAAGACATTGCAAAGTGCTTAAATACACTGTTGAGAATGAAAAATAAGACCACTGAAGACTGAATGGTTGTTTTCATATACATGCAAAAATGACCTGAGTGATTGTGTAAAGCAGTTCTTTTGAGCAGAGAAGGCTGTTCAACAATAAATTCAAGAATTATTTTCAGAACTTCTGTCGTTAAATGAGTGGCAGCATTTGGCCAGATTATTTTTGGTTTGACAGTTGTGATAAGGAATCCACTTTGTTCCAGTCCTTGTAGTAAGTTTCTTTCACTTATCCCAACCGAAGAAGCCACACAGAAAATGACCAGATATAATTCATACCACAGCCTATGAGAACAGAGGCTTGTTTAATTTCCAAAACCATCCTGCTTCATGTATTATTCCTGCAATTTAATGTAATGACTTTCTTAATGTTTCACTTGGATTCACTTCAGTAAAATGTCCTTTAGCCTCCCTCCCTCCCCCCAGTTTCCTGCTTAGAAATTGCAGATTAACAAGAATTTACATGGATGAAATGAATTCTACCCCATCAACTCTCAGTTATTTGTGGGTGGTTTACAAGTTGCGGGTTAGTCGAACTGCAGATGCAGGGACACTGAGCAGGCTCCTTGCAGAGCCAGGTCTGGTCTGGCAAGGCTTGTATGCTAATATACTGAGCTGTGGGAAGATGACCCTATAGTTTCCAGAGTCAAATTGGCCCAGAAACGGTTCAGACACTTTACAGAGCCTAAACTCATACCACTTGGTCTCCCTGTACCACACAGAGTCAACCAAATGGCTCTGCATGTAGCCAGTCCAAGTCTGGCACGGCTGGCTTGGAGAGGAGGTAAAGAGTTTGATGGGCACCGCATGACAGCTCATAGAGCTTTCTTTCTCCATGTCTCTGAGCTGTTTTCCAGCAGTGCTCCTGGTCCAACGGACTGTTGCTATGAGTCAGAATGCAACTAATGTACAGAGCCAGGATGGGTCTGGTGCCATGCCCAAGCTGATACACACTGGGAGTCTGGGAAAGAGACAACTGAACAGCTCTGCTGAAGTCAGCTGGGGTCTACCTGCCTTGTTGTCTCTGCCAGCCATGCTGCTCATCGACTTTGTCTCATGCCTCTTCAACTCTTTTGGATGTCTCAGCTATCCCCATCCACCTTACCTGTGGCCAGCTGATGCTGAATTTCTTTCTGAAACAAGATTGGGTTTTGGACATACTTATTGAAAGAAATGCTTTTACTCAGTAAAAAACTTAGATTCTGGTTAAAATATGTATATTTCCTCAATGGAAGTATTCTTCTGGTATAAGAATAACAAGAGCATTTAGTTTTTCTTAAAATTGCTTTTAATCATAAATTCTGTTCCATCTGATGTCAAATAGAATAGGATAGGATAGGATAGGACAGGATAAATAGAATAGAACAGAACAGTACAGTAGAATAGAATAGAATTAGAATAGAACAGAACAGAACAGAACAGAATAGAATAGAATAGAATAGAATAGTTCAGTTGGAAGGGACCTTCAATGATCATCCTGACCACTTCAGGGCTGACCAAAAGTTAAAGCATATTGTTAAGGGCATTGTCCAAAAGCCTCTTAAATACTAGCAAGTGTGTCACACAGCAATGTTTTAGCACTTCTTCTGATTTCAACTGTGAAAATTTCCTAAACAAGTATTTTGAGAAAGAAATTGTTGTGGAGAGATAGGACACTTGGATTTTCCTCCTAAATGAATTAGAGTGGGTGCTTGCCTGCAGGCACTGCTCAGACCTATGCCTGTGTCTCTGGAACTAGGCACTGCAGCAATCATCCCCACGGGAGATTCTCACCTAAAGGATTAAGGAGGTTGGTATCTCCAGCTCGCACTCCTGACTGTGTAGCGGGTGCCTGCCTGGAAGCACCTAGGGGTCTGATTTTTGCCAAACTCCTGACTCCTGACTTAATATGTGGGAGATAGGAGGTACTGAGAATGCCAGATCCTTGTAAAAGGTCCAGCTGTCAGGATGCTGAAAGAGCATCCATATGTAACTGGGCAGTGGGACCAGCACAGTATGGGCTGCATCAAGGCTTTCTTTTGTGGTTGCATATGAACTGGAAAAAGTTTCTGGAGCTTAGCAGCCAAATTGTGCCAGGGAATTGAATGGGAGATTGCATGTTAGCGCAAATCAAAGGCATCCAGACTTACTGCTATAGACAGTGACGCTTCTTGCCTGGGAATATTTGCCTAGCATAAGGGTAACCTGAGGAGGGTTACATAAAATATCTGGCTTCCAGGGGAGTGAGTCATTACTGGTCTGGAGTCTCTACAAAGGGAGACTCCTGGTCCCTAGCTCCATAGCAGGCAGTCTGCATTCCTCCATCCCAAATATGCTGTACAGCAAGGCTGCTCGAGAGCCATTAAAACATCTTGAAATTATACTGTTCTTTTTTGACAATGAGCTTAAAATGGTTTTTAAGAGGAGCATATTACAGGACGTTCTTTATACAGTTTCAAGAGATGAAACGGCTGTGCCAGAGCAGACGCAGAGAAAGTAGAATATAACTTGGTGCTCTCTGACTACCAACGAGCATTACTGCCCCATACAGGAACCAAAGACAAACTAAATTATTTACTACACATACTTGAAAAGAATCTTAAAGATTACATCTTATTTCATGAAACCGTTTTATCAAACTCCACATCAACAGCCATGAGTATGTTAACTCTGAATTTGTTACAGCATTTAATTGGGCCAGCGATCTGGCTTAGCTCCTGAGTGGAGTTCTTGAGATTTTGTGTTGGGAAACTTGTTCTCATACCTCATTTTTCTAATACTGTCTGTTTTCTAATAGATGCTTCTGGGTACTGAAATGTTGAGAGAGCATTAACAAACACCAGTTTATTCAAAACTAGGTTTCCAAAGATGTAATCAGTGAATGATGGGACCTACATAAGTTGTTGAGAAAGCTAAATGACGTGCCTTAAGGGAAAAGTTTACATGAAACAAAGCCTAACCTGAATTTAAGTGTTTTTTACTGTAATAGAAGCTAGAGTATCTATCACATGCATATCCAGGGGAACATGAAGCTTTGGGAATCTGATCCTATAATGATGAATTTTAGGTATTTCTGTATACAACACTGAGCTCCCTATAGATTTCTTGAGAGATCTGAGGTCTAAAATGTGCTGCATGACATTATTTTTCTTTGTATCACATATATGTGACCCTAGAAAATATCTCTCTTTAAGAGGATATCCTGTTTTTCAATTTTTTTTGAGAAAGGTTTCTACTGCATTCATTCATGTTTGTAGGGCAGGCTTTGTCCTTTGTCGAGGGTATATCTTAGTTTTTCTTTGAAATACAACTTACACCCTTTAAAACCGATGCATCCTAGTGCAAAGAAGAGACTTCTAGAAGCATTATCCACTCCTGATGATTTCAGGTTTCTGGAATTATCTGTTTTAGAGAAAAGGAGACTCAGGGAAAAGCCAAAATTAAGAAATGCCTTTATGACTGATTTTTCAGCCTTGTTCTTCCAGCTGTCAACACCAGAAAGAGTGAGCCCCTCTTAACGTGTCATCCTCATGCTGATTGTGAAGAAGTAGCAAAATCAAAGGGAACATCTGCTCAAGGTACTCTCAACGAAGAGAAGGATGGATTGATTCTTTTGTCTGCAGCTTCAGCCAGTCTTTGTGCTCTGCAAAGGGGGGCACCAATATCTGTGGAAGAGTACCAGTGTACAAGTTCCAGAATCTCTTATTCCTTCCAGCATAGATTTTCCAAAGCCGTGAAGGTATGTAACACCTCAGAGCAGAGAGAAGCATTAATCTGGGGAAAGCTACTAGGAGAATCTAATTCAGAGAGAGTTTGTGTAGCTTTTTTATTACAAATACTATTTGTTAGTGCTTATCAGGCAGAAGAGAATCCTAGGGCAAAGACTGTTGTATTCAGTTTCAATCAGAGTGACGATCTTATTGTCCTGTTTTTGAATATGGTAGGAATATATTTTCTCTTGGTATTACAATGCCCGTTTCTAAGGAAGCAGCAGTAAGCTTTATCTGAGGCATGTTAATGAAGTCCTTCGACAGAAGCCAGACTTCATAGGAAATTCCCACCTCGCTTCAATTCAACTCTCAAAAACAAGAGGATGAAGAGCTATACAGCTTTTTTTAACTTTGCAAAGTATTTTTTATTAAAAAATACAAAAAGTCTTTGCTTTCTAAAAATAGAAAACATTAAAAATATGGGGAAAAAACCTCTGACCTGTGGAGTTAGTTCAGTTTGGCTGCCAGGTTTTGCTCACAAAACAGCCCTAATGATTTATCTTCCTCCAAATGTCCTCCTAAAACCACTGTGATACCCCATTAGAACATCTTCTAAATGATATGCTTCACCATCTCCCTTTGAAAAGATGGAGAGGAGTCACTGAGGAGTGAGGACACTGTCAGAGAGCTTGAGGAGTAGTTTAGAAGTGTCTCTCTCTGCAGTGAGGAGTAGGTACTTCCATCTTCCACAGAAGAGACTCTAAATTGCTTCAGCCTATTGCAACTACTATAAATAGATTAAGTGCACAGAATGAAGTTCTCTGGAACCATGGGAGACAAATTGTGCACTTCAGAAGATAAAAGAAGCTGGTTTCCATCCCTGCTTTGAACTGGGAATCAGTGAGGAGATGTGACTGGGCAGGCTATCTCACGGAGCATCTTGCTCCATGCTATTTATCCTCAGCTGCCTGGAAGTGGACTTCGCTTATGCACTGGCTGGGAAGGAAATTCTTTTGCTCTCTTGCCTTTAGATGATATCCGACTTGCAGTCATTGCGGATATACCTAAACACATTTTAAATTATTAGCAGACTGCAGCAGCAGGGAGCCCAGTGCATGCTAACTGACAGAATATTTTACTTTTCTTGATGGGTGCCTTTTCCCACACTGTTCTGAGCTGTGCTACCTCAGCTAAACAGCTACCAGTGTCTGAGATAACAGATATAAAGTAGCTTAGTTAATTCCAAATTAACTGCATTCCTGAAGATAAAAGGAAGTAAAAGCAGTTTTTTGGTGTAAATCTATTTCTTCTTAAAAAACCTCTCCAAACAACAAAGGACTGGAAGAGATGTGGGTGACTGAGATTTGGTATTTCAAGACTCTTGTGATATAATGCTTTTCATAAAATTATCAGACTGCACCTTAAAAGCAATTAATTTTGTCCTCACTACCTGAATGAAAAAGAATTCTAGAATCTCACTGCTCCAATTTTGCAAAGTCTTTCTTTAACTCCCACAAAAAAATATTGTGCCATCATCCTTCAACTTAAATATCTCTTTTCTTTCCTTACACTTGTTTCTCAGATAATGCACTGGTCGAATCTGGCTGGGATGGAGTTAATATTTTTCACAGTGGCCCGTATGGTGCTGTGTTTCGGATTTGGGACTAAAACAGTGCTGACAACACACCAGTTTCAGCTACTGCTGAACAGTTTCTCATGCTGCCTCCCCAGCGAGGAGACTGGGGGTGGGCAAGAGGCTGGGAGGGGACACAGCCAGGACAGTTGACCCTAACTGACCAGAGGGATATTCCAGACCATATAACGTAATGCTCTGCAATAAAATCTCAAGGTAAGGAGGAGGAAGAGAGCGACACTCATCGTTACAGCATTTGGCTTCACAAGTAATCATTACACATGCTGAGGCTCCGCTTTCCTGGAAATGGCTAACCATCTGCCTACTGATGGGAAGTAGTGGATGAATACTTTATTTTGCTTTGCTCCACACTCAGTTTTCTTCATCTATTAAACTGTTTTTATCTCCACCCACAGGTTTTCAGGTTTTCTTCCAGTTCTCTCCCCCATCCTGCTGAGAGAGAGTAAGCAATTGACTGGGTGGGTGCTTAGCTGCTGGCCAGGGTCAGCCCACCACCGACACAGACAACAATCGCGTTTTCTTACTCTCTTCCAGTCTTCATTTTTCTATCTCTTCTTACAGCTGGAACATACTCCACCATTCCCTACCAGTTCCATTTTGTACTCTTTTTCCTGACTACAAACTGCCTTTTATTGGGTTGGTATTTTTTTTGTTTTTCCCTAATGAAAATATTTCTACTGACGTACCCCAGCATGTACTTTTTTTTTTCCATGGCACTACTGGATCACACTTAGCTACACTAAGTTTCTGATTGCTGCTTCCTGTGACTGTGAATAATACTAACCATTTCTTCTCTGACCAGCACAGCTCAAAGAAAAGGAAAATGTTGATTGTTTACATCATCAGAGGTGTGTTCACACTACCAAAAAAGTCAAGTCATAATTTACTATAATTAAATATTATAATGGCATACGTATTCAAGTAAAACATTTGCACTTGCTCACATTTTTTTTAAAGAGACATATAGTGAGGTCAGGCTTCAAATCTCCAAAGCATCAGTGGTACTTTGGGGAGAGTAAAGTATGAACTCTTAAACCGTGCACTTCAGATTTTCAACTATGTCAAATTTTGTGAAAAATGTTCAGGTTAGAGTGGATAATACAAATCTTTCAATAAAGGGAAAAGCGTCATGTGGCTATTACGGATAACAACATGAAACAGGGTTGCCTAGACAGTGGCTCTGAACACTTGACTTGTCCAGAAGAAATTGGTTTGGGTACATTGTCTCACAAAAATTTACAGATTTATTTTGTCATCTTTTTCCCCCTTAGTCCATAGAGACAGACAGGCACTGCTAAGGCAGAGATCATCTCACCCTAACATAAATATATTAAATATATTAAGGTAAACCTATTTCTGGGCAGATTAAAGCTACCTCCTTTTTTGTCTTTTTAGGGATATAGGGATGGTTACTTCAGATCCAAGACACAACTGTGATTCAGCTCAAAATTCAGACATATATGTGCAGACATTTACTCCATAGACATCTAAATTAAGTTATCTGAATTTGTAGCTGAATACTGCTCCTAATGTTAGGTGATAAGAATACTTCTTTTGGATTATTTTGCCATTTGCGAAGGGTTTCCTAAATACCTAAATACCCTCCATAATTTCCTAAATACCCTCCATTTCCACCTTCCTTTTTTCTAAGTTTCATTAGATAATTTTATAAGCTTAATTCAGTTTCTTTTCAACTCTGAAGAGAAATCTGATTTTTTTTTTCACACATTAACATGAAACAGCAAAAAAAGGACCAAGAGGATCAGACCCAAAATGGAAACATAAACTTAATTCCCTCTCCTTCACCCTCCAGCTATAGAGATTTCTGAATGCTTGCTTCGTGGCACATGAAGTTTTCTGACTCCATATTTTAGCTTTTTAATTACTTTTTATCAAGGATGAACAGAATTTCTGTCAAGCCAAGATATTTTCTGACTTGGTTAAAAAAAAAAAAGAGGGTCATATACTTGGGAAAATTACAGAAAGACAGTTTATGGGCTGTAGCAAGTAAGAACCACTGGTGTAAAATGATTATCAATTACTCACTTTCAACCAGCTATCTCACTGGATCCATTCTACCTGCTATATTGTAGTGCATTTATCAACTTAATTCAGGCAGTTAGTCATTCGATTTTCTCATTTCATTATTATGTATAGAGAGCAATTGTTTTTGTAATTATGGTAATAAACTATATTTAGGCCTGATTTACCCTCCCACAACTTTAGGCATCTCAGTTAAGTGTGTAAGTTGTGATCCTTTTCGGTCTTCCCGGTACAGATGCTCCCTTTACATTTGGTGGAAGATGAAATGGGGCCGTCAGGGAAATTTAGATCTTAAGTGGCCTCAGTGAAAACTTGAATCAGGCAGGCTGGGTTTTGGCCATGGTCATTACCCCACAGAGAGGTAACTGATTCACCGTTTTGAACTCCAGTATGGTTCTGGCAAATCTGGCATTGTTTTGCTTTAACACACTTGTTTGAAATTTAGTTTAAATTTTTCTAAAGTTTTTCTCCATCTGCTAGCTTGAAACTTTGGAAGATTTTGTGCTTTCAGAACTTCTCCTGATGTTAGAGTTATGTACACAACAGGTATACAGTGTATCTCTGAGGATTTGGGTTATTCGAGTGTAATTTTCTATCGTCATTTTTCCAAGGAGGTCTTGGATCCAAAACCAGGACAGAAATCAATGATAACAAGAGGTCAATCTCCTAATAATGTACCCACTACCTATAAAAGCATCCATAAATTGGCTGTTTAAATGGCTGAATTTACAAGAAGCATTTAGAATTAATTTTAGGAATTTCATACAATCCCTTGCAGTATGCTAACAAAGTGTTGTAAAAAGTAAATATCAGAGTTGCAGTCCTCTAGCACAACAGTTTCTGCTCTGAATCCAAAATACCTTTGACAGTTTTTGTTACTTCTTTCAGCATCTTGCACTTAATATCCCACTCCCTGTAATTATTTTGATCTTTTTCTGATTACTTCCAAATCTAAGAGGTATTTTCTTTTCTGCCTTAGAAATGTATATTTTTTTTTCATTGAAAACATAGTCTTGCTATTTTTAAAATGTACTATTACCTTCATCTCTGACCTTTTGTTTTTCAGGTGTATTCATTTTACTCAGTCCCTTGGATATAGCTAGAGTGTATATTTTCAGTTTTGTGCTTCTTTGTTCATCAACATTAGCCTTTATTTCTGGTGTATTTTTAGCTAGATTACATGCATAACCCCTGGGCATACATTAATTTATCTTTGAATGTTTTCCATTTCCCTCTGTGTCCTTTATCTCTATTGATTTATCGTACTTGATTTCATCCTGTGCTTTTACATTCTTCTAAAACTGACTCTTTGAAATTTAACATCCTTTTTTTCCTTTTGTGGTTTTACCTGTGTCCTAATTACCACCCTAATTAGGTTATGAACACAATTGCAAAGAGCCCTACTCACTTCTGCAATCCTGTTATATTTACCACACACAGATCTAGCCAAAGATTTGATTTTTTTCTCTAAATTCGTCCTTTTTCCCTACTGGATATGTAGTATAATGCTGTGCCTTAACCACAGAACTAATAAATCTCTTGATTTATTTATCTTATGTAATAAGCCTAAATTTACTAATTCAGAACTTTAATGATTTGGTTTAGATTCCTTTTCTCTTCTCATGTAATTTTGTGGTTACAACTCCTGTATGTTGCTGTATATTTTTTCAACTGGAGGCTATCAATTTGTGTATTTTTCCTTTTCTTCTTTTGATCAAGTCTCATTTCAAAACATGATAAATGACCTCTACTGTCACATTTTCAAATATAAACTATGTTTACACTTTTCTTAACAAAAAGGTTACAACCCTGTCTTCCTTTTCAAATTTCTGTGTTTTCTTTTTTTTTTAAATTTGTCTTAAATTGTTACTCAAAATTTTCTCTTTGTTCCAAATGACACCTGCATGAAATTTTTCTCCTGTCTTCCTCCTTTGACTTTTTGATTTATCTCAGGTTTTCACATCAATCCTTTGTAGACTTTCACAGCATTGATCTGATCAGTCTTGAAATAATTGTATCACATGCCTTTTTTATTTGTATGTGCTTGACAGTCTTTGTGAAGGTGGCAATGTCATTGTAATTACCATGTATAGGACAAAATTTAAATTATTCAGGAATGTACTAGAGTATTGTACAGCTTTAGGGTAATGAATATTCAAGTTGCAGTCACTTGTATACTAGGAGTAGATAGATTCAAATGCTTGATACTTCTATGAGAACTTATGGGTAGCTACAGCAAAAAAAACCCCACAATATTTTGTCTTCATATTTGTTTCTGCCTGCTCACTTAAGCAACTTTCCCCTGCTTACAGTAGATGGTTTCCACAAGCATACTCTCTTGCTGTTCAGCTCCTTCCTACTGTTATTTCTGGCTAATGTATTTAACCTACTGAGTTGTTAGTTTTTTCACCTATAATATTTTTGAGAAACAGAAAACATTTAAAGAGGCACAAGATTTTATGATTTCATACCTCCATCACATTTATAACTGTATGTTCAGAAAATTATTCTGTTTCTTAGAAAATTATCCTATTGCATTTTCCTTCAAATTGCTTTCTAGCCACAGATCCTGAGCTAAATGGTCAGGTTGCCTTTGTCCCATGGACACCAGCTTTAACCTTACAGGTAATGATGTAGTAACTTCAAAACTGTTCACCTGAAACTTCATTGCAAACTTTACTTTTCAACAACATTGTACTGAAGTCCAGAAAATACTGGGAATGATTTGAAATCTTGTAGTCTCTTCATTTCAAACTCCAATCCACTCCTACAGTGTAAAATATTAATATTTTTTCTTTTCAATGACAGCCTTGTTGTCTTTATTTGCCTTTAGTAACTGCTGCAATAGCACTGGGGTCTATGTGTATGTGACTAAGGCTACTTGTGGGGTGACCTCCTACAGCAAGGTGGGGTAACACTGGGAGATGGAGAGGGAAGAAAGCAATATGATGCACATGTGACTTTCTCCTTGAAATCCTACTCCCAAAATTGGGATATATCATCTGCCTACACCACAGGATGTGGCAGGTCCCCCCATTCATGTTCCCAGTGCCTCAGTGCAGCTGTTTCTGCGCCATGTTCTAAAACATTTAAATCTCTTACTATTGTATGTGAGTTAGACTAAAAAACACCCACCTCACATAGATTTTTTGCACGACTTCATGATCCACATAATGTTTCTTCTGATATTCGCTTGTGGTTGTTTCTAGAAGGCTTTAATTCTTTATCTCTTCAGGTTTCTCTCCCCAAGGAGCTCCTCTTCCACCACCGAATTGACAGGTGGTTGAAAGTCTGTGTGTGTGGCTTGGCACTTATTAAACTCTTTATTTCCTCAGCATCTTCCTTCTTTTTCTCTTACTATGTCCTCTCTTACTAGCTCTAAACTCAGGTGTTCTTGATCTTATTCTTGCTGTGCTCATCTTTTCCAGATATCCTTGCTATGAAATACTTGTTCTAAACACCAGGCAATGTGGTAAATCAATTCATAAGCTCAAAAAAATATACTGCTGTCAGATATTTTGGTTAATGTTGTAGATGGTGTATGTGTCCACATTTGTCCTTAACTGTCTTCCTTCAGAAATCAGCATATCCTGCCCTAGCTGTAAACTTTATGTTTTACTAAGTCTTAAGATATACAGTTTGTCACATTTTACAACTCATCAGGTTGAAGTAAAAGAGGATGAACAAAATATGAAGCAATCAAGGGCCTGTGAAGAGAGTCCTCATCACACCCAGTCAGACCCCTGGTGTAATCCAATTAAATTGAACAGTTCGCAGGAAACCCCAGAGGATTAAACACACTTACCCAAGCAAACCCACTTCCTACCACTTGAGGGGTATAGCTCTGAAAATGCATCTCATTAAGTTGTGTTAGACTTCCTAAAATGGCAATAAAGGCTAAAAGGTTAGAGAAAGATAATGCAACGTTAGAGGGATTCGACAAACTCCATCTCCCTACACCTCCCTCTTTCCCCCAGCCAGTGCCAGCTGTTTTCTAATTAACCCAATGGTAGCAAGGTGTCCACAAGAGGATATCTGCTGATTAGCCAAAGAACTCTCATTTGCTCAATGCTATTAGATCTATGCCTCTAAACGCCCTGTTTTACAAAAGTCTTCAGACATCATCAAAGTTATGTCTGTGCAATTGGCAATGGCAGGAGCTGTATACAAACAAAGCCACACAAATTCAGCTAAAGTAATCAGCTCACACTAAGCATTAATAGTTATAACTGAGACCGAGATGATGCAGTGAAATTATCAATATTCTCATTTCCACCTTTTCCTCAGCTTGTACCCTCTCTTCTCACCTCCCAACAGTCTTTTAAGTTCCTTTTCCAGCACTGGAGTGTCAGTCAGACTCTGTCCGTAGGGAGCAGCGTGCTGCTGCAGCCCCAGGGTGTCTGGGCACAACCAAGAGCACCTCAGCAGGCTGCCATCACCCTCTTCCCATCCTGACCAGCATGTGCTATCAGGAAATCACTTGCAGATAAAAATTTTCAATGATGCAAGCACTTGTCTGTTTTTCCATCAGTTTTGGTAGGCTGGGGTGTAGACCTGGATTCCTTTAAGGGAGTAGTCAACAGAGGCAACAGCAGTTATCAGTGCAGAGAAACAGGTACTCTGGAAGATCATTTAGTCAAGCCAAGGTCTGGACTGTCCATTGGAAGTACCTGCCGTATGACTTGAGTCCTTAGGCTCTCCACTTAGGGGTCTAAATTTAGGTGGGACAAATCAGTTTCAGAATACAGGCATTAAAGCAGATGTCTTTTAATTAATATGCCTTTAAAGACTTAGGTAGAGTAAATTACAATAATCTTTTATGTGAAAGGGAGAGAAACTGATTTGCCTAGCCTTGGTATGTTAAGTGACATATAGGTAAGTCTAGCAATAAGATTAATTCTGCTTCTCTTAATACTCTTTTTATTTCTGTATGTTTCAGGTCCTAAAAAGTAATTTGCTTATGCTTTAGTAGAAGAGAACACAATCTACAAAAATTTCTTCTTATTATTACTAGACTATCTAAGCATATGTTAAGACTTGTGGAGCTGACATCGACAAATAATCTTTTATCTACAGTTTAAATAGCTGATTTGAAAGAACATTTCTGCACCATGTCTGTACTCTTATCTTTTAAGACACCTTCTGAAAACCTACCCCACTTTCTCACACCATTCAGCTACAGAATCAGAGGCAATCATTTTACAAGTAATAATAGAGCCACTTTTCTAGTATAAGTTGATTTTATTTTGTGCATTCCATTGTAACATCCCCTGAAATTTCATATGCCACTTCTCAAACAACTTTTTTTTTCTTCCTCAGAAGTGCTATGACAAATCCTGACTTGACGTTTTTTCAAAGTGTGTAATGTCAAAGTTGGTGCATGTAAGTCATCTGGGGATGACAGTGATAGAGAAGTCATTTTATGAAATGCTGAAACTTATTCCTGCTATGAAACTTTCATTCACTTGACAGTGTTTAGTTGGCTGGATACTTCTATTATTTCAGTATACCCACAGGCAGCTCTAAAGTTGAGAGGTTTATGTCACTGTACACCAGATGTTTTAAGTCTAGATTTTCTAACACCAAAATTAAACTCCAAAACAGTAGAGCAATCACTCTGCTGGTTTAAGTGTAAAATTAACCAGGATGTAAGAGAGAAAGTTGAGATTATTTTCCTTCTTAATGATACTCATTACCTACTATGCTAGGATAATTTGTTATTTTCTGTTTACACACCAGTCAGAACTGAAAGCACATGGTTTGTTCTATTTTCAGTGTGAAAATCAAGCTCCTATTACTGCTAATGATAGCTATAAATTAAACATAGATGGGAGTATATATCCCTACTTTTTTTTTAATTTCTTCATGCAGTATATTAATCTTCAGATTTAAAATGCAGGTGCTCCAAGACAAAAATTCAGTTATGATCTCTGTCCAAGAAGGGAAAAGACAGGACATCATAAATTAGATTCCAAAGTTGGAGATCATGTATTTGAAGAGCTGCAACTTTTTAAAAATAAAAGACTTGATACCAAGGGTAAGTCCAAATGTTTCTTTCAAAACTGTGCATTGTTGGTAATGAATAGGTTTTGTTGCACTATTAACAGTCCATATAATTCAAATTCCTCCTGTGCAAAAAATTTACCCAGTACACACATAATTTCATTTCTCTACTATAAAGACTTGTTTTAAGATTTTTCAGAGCAGTTACATTTCTAAAAAGAGCAATTGCTTATGTACATTTATTTAAGGATCACAACCTTAGTTGTGATCTGAAAAGCTGTAAAATTTTGCTTTTCCAGTTTCTAACTAGAAAACATTTGTAGTCTTCACAACTGACATTTAATTATCATAGTGCCATAATGTGTTTTGCTTAATTTTATAGATACTTTAAAAGAAAATGTTATTAAGAAATTACAAATGTTTAAAGGAGGAATATAAAATAAATAAGACTATGAATAAGGATAATAAAGGAAGAGGGAAAGAAGTAGAGAAGTACTTCAGTAGCTGACACTTCTATTTAGGTTTTTTTTAAGCAATTTTTAAGATGAAACATATGAAGAAAGCTAGTTTGGGAAATATTTCAGGCGAAATAATGGTGTGAGTGCTACAGACCTAGTAAGTAAAAAGCTAAAAGATGGAACAGTAATTGTTCAGTCAGTGCAAGTTTATGGAGATCAAATTTAAATAGTTTCTTTATGAGTCATAAGATCAGTGGAGATGGTAAAAGTGTTGAATTAAACTTACGGAAGGCATTTGACTTGATGTTACATGACATTATAATTAACAAATTAAAATTATTTCAAAGCTCTGCAAGGGATATTCTAAAACGATTAAAGATGGCTAACTGATAGGTCTCAAAATGCCACTGTAAATTGAAATCGTTCTTGTTCATCATCAAATCCTTTCACTGAACTCCCTCAGGGACTGGTTCTTGTCACTCAGATACATCATGTATTTATCCAAAATCCGTAAGAAGTGGTAAAATTATTATAGGCATTGTGTGAGAAAGACCCAGGGACAGGGTGAGCGATAAAGGAAGAGGCTAACTTCCAGATGCAGCAACTTGGGACTTGTCACACAAGCGAGAACCACAGGGCATGATGTGCTCTGGCACTTCTTGCAGCCTTGGCCTCCCAAGACCAAGGGACCTGCTCTGTCACCCAGAGAGCTTTTGCTTTCACTGAGAGCCAAGCAGCAGAAAGGAAAAATTATTTTTCCTCCTGACCTGCACAGCTAAGATGTACACCTACAGCTAGAAAGAGGGAAAAGGTCCTAAAAGCCCTGGTTTAAATGAAACTTATCTGTGTTTCACAACCCTCACTTAGAAAATCCTATACCTGATCAGTACTGGAGGTATCAGTGATACTGGACCCAAAGCCAATAAAGTTATCATCTGCAAGACAGATCCACTCTCCAGCCTATGAGACCAGGTGTATGAAAAGAATACTGAAGTGCATAGAAGTCATTTGCCTCCACATTTGTTATTGGCATGTATGGTATTGACATACCTTGTAAATTTTTTTTTGGTCTACAATTCAGTAAGAAGGATAAAATGGAAATGGCCCACAAAGCCACAAGAAAATTTGGATTAGAGTGAAAAACTCAAGCTCTGTTTGTTGAAAAGTGATTTGTTTTAGTTCAAAGATAGTACTTGGAGTTTTTATTTTGGTTCTGAATCACCACCAGCTCTGACCCCATCTGTGGTACATCCACAAAGGTCCCAGTCTTGTCAGACCGTAACGCATCTCAGGACACCTGCTTGTCTTCCTTGTTTGTTAGAAACACGAGGCCGTAAGTATCTTAACCTGTCCATTTTGCTTGCAAATTTTGCTTGTGACAAAAACATTGTTGTCATCATTTTGCAGAAGAGAAACAGGCTCTGAGAGGTTTGATTCCTGGGATGATACTCGTGTGCTCCTCTACATCTCTTTGGAGGCTGGAATATTTTTTTTTTTCATAACTTCTGTCCCCTGAAGAAAAGTAATTAGAATGTACACCTTGTTAGTGCAGTGCTGGCCTAAAAAATGAAGGGAAAGGGTGTATAGCTTTTGTCCATGGGAGCAGCCTACTCGGTTTTGAACATAGACGTTTTCTAAAGAACGTAATGGACACATGTAAGGGTTTATGGCAGAATATGACCTCTATGTTTCTTGATTTTCTGATACTTGCAATTGTGTGATTAACATAGAAATAAGGACTATGACTTCAAATCAGCAAAGCTCAATTTATGTGAATATCATCACTTAAGACTAGTGTTAAGCATGTGATAAATAGTTTTCTCAGATGTATATGTAGCTTCTCAAACAAACCCCACAACATCTTTAATGAGAAAGCATTGTGGAATGCCTTTTTTTTTTTTCAGATTCTTGTATTTGCCAATTTTCCTTTAATCTCAACACAACCAATATCTCATAATACTTTTGCTATTCTTTTAAACTAAGTCAATAAATTACAGGAAGGTAAAGACGAAAAGGAGGCCTGATGGAGATTGCAGTTGGAAGTATCTTTGAGTGTTCAAAGCCAAAGAGATACCAATTAATGTGTATGTCATTCTTTTCTTTCTAAATTGCTACTGTCATTATTTACTTTTCAGTGTTTAGGAACTTGTCAGGGAACATGCTCACCAATAAAAAACATTTTGTCAGGGGTACTGTAAGACAGACAGTTGTGACTGAAAACACAGCAGAGAACCACTATTAGAAATAGGACTGTTATTGTAGACACTTTGGTTCAACTTTACAATAAAAGATGTGTTAAACCATCCTTCACTGTCTGTGGGGGCAACTTTACAATAAAAGATGTGTTAAACCATCCTTCACTGTCTATGGGGATAAAGAATGATTTTGACCTCCAGAAAGCCAAACTGTGCGGCCTGGCCCTGCCATGTGCCTCTGTGGCAGGATGCTCTCTGCAGGGATGAGATGCCCTGGGAGCAGCGCTGCTTGCACTCACATAGCTGCAATTTCGGGCACCATGGCTGCTGCCAGGACGCCTGTCCTCTCAGAACCCCGTCGAGGAGCACACAGCGCCAGCTAACGCCTTATGGAAAAGGCGTGTCTTCAATTTCACTCAAAAACAGACCACAAACCCCACGCTACTAGCAAACTGATATAATTTGCACGTGTCAGTCCAGAAGCATGTATGAAATCAGTGTAATTGAGAGAAAGGTATTAACTAATTAACATATCGGCCCCATCTCTTTCTTCTTTTATTACTAGAGCCTCATGAAAGATTTCAGGTCAATTATGAAAACAGCTGATTTCCTTTTCTTTTATCACTTAGAGACTGATCTTTTTCTTTTTCAGCAGAAAACAGCTCTCAGGTGATATTTCAAATGTTCTCAGGACTAGCACGGCACTGCTGCATTGAAAGCTTTACAATTGCCAACGAGAGCACGGTCAGGTTAAAGCTGGCTGACTATGCCAGAAAATTATGCCTGCAGCAAAGCTGTATTATTTGCAAGAAGGTCATAATTTTATTCTCAGGATTTTAAAAAACCC
>NW_009596517.1:0-702 GCF_000690535.1 Cariama cristata
AGCCCTGCCCCTAGTAGGCCTCCAATTAAATCCAAAATTGCCTCTGTACAAAAGCAGCTCTGTCAGCTCCATTCAGAGAGGAACAAGTGGCCTGAATAGCTTCAGGCGCACTGGAAACCGAGAAACAGTGTGGTCTTGTGTTAAAGTTGAATGGTGGCGAGGAGAGCGGTTGGAAGTTGAGGGGGAGCGTTGAATCAGTTAAAGTAATTATTGAGTCATTCAGGAGGCTGGGGAGGGAGGAGGATTCTTCCTAAACAAAGCCCTGCAACAGACACATAAGACACTTCACCCCTTAAGGAGGTCTTGGGCAGAAGAGGAAAGTATCAGGTATAAAGCAGCAATTTGGAGAAGTCAGATCTATTGTGATGATCCGGCCTCTTGTTCCTCTTTCGAGATGGTTGATCTTGGACTTAGCTCTTCTTCACCTCTCTGTTCATTTCAGAGAGTCCAAAGATCTAATTCACTTCTTCTGGTACAGCAGGTACAGCTGAGTGTGTTTACATATATCATGTAGACAAACGATTTGATTGCTTTGCATGTTCTGGAGTCGTCTAGATGGTGAACCCAGAGAATTGCTGTCAGGATCATCACAGAAAGATCTCTGTCATTTGTCTGTCAGTTAATACTAATCTGACAGCCTCCTAAGCAAAGGACTTTGGGTGTATCCCAAACCCTAAAAACTGTTGCCCATCAACTCAGCAG
>NW_009596517.1:733-10190 GCF_000690535.1 Cariama cristata
TCCGTGTACAAGTCAGTGCTATTCGTCAGAAACTAACCCACATTGAGATGAACAGAGAAGAAAACAATTTAAAAGGCCAGGAGAGAAACCCTCCAGCAGGGAAATGAGGCAGCAGCCCGAAAACAGCTGTGGTTTTCTACAGAGGTTCCTCTGCTGTGGTAGGAGATATGCATCTCTCCTAGATGCATATTACGATTCAGGAACAGGAAAACAGGCTCCGTTACTCTGTCACAAAGAGTGGTATCCTGGTAGCATTACATCCACTACGGCATGCCTCCCTCTCCTATCAGTAAGAAGATCTCAAAGCATTTTTGGACAAACCTGTAGTGAAGAAACTCCTGTTGATGCTCTTGTTATAAGACCAAGGCATGCATATGAACCAGAGGAGACCGAGAGGATAGGATTTATAACAACAGCTTATTTTCTGTACTCATTCCAGGCCAGGAAAGACTGCCCAAGTGTTCATTTTCTAGTGGTTTGCCTGTCCACACTGAAATGTGAGTCCCAAGGTAGAAGTTAGTGAGTAGTCAACTTCAGGTAATGATCCGATACAATTTGTATTTTTCCCTACTGAAAGATTAGGATTTCAGCATATTTATCAGTTATTCTCCCTTATTCAATTCTTTGTTCCTTGGTGAATGTAATTTTCTTTTTTTCATTGCCACATTCATTACAAATAGGAAGAAGAGTTATTTGGGATACCATGCTGGTTAGTGATAACGATCAGAGCTGTCACAGATTGCTGCTTCTGCTCCTTGTCGGGCAGTGTACAACAGTCCTGCTGTCAGAAACACTCTTGTGTGAGCATAAAAATCAGTACACGTTAATTCTCTTCCCTTCCAGAACCTATTCTTCCTGTCAGTGAAATAATCACTGTATTTGTTACTATTTATTTGTACTGCAGTAGTTTCCTGAAGCCTGGGTCACTCGACAGAATCTGTGAATCTCCCATGCACTGTGCATGTCTAGCATGCAAGAGGTTAATAACAGAGCCTAAAACTCCAGGATAATAATGTATCTGCTGGTTTGGTTTTTTGGTTTTTATTTTTGTTTTGTTTTGTTTTTTAAATATGAGTAAATATCCTTAGATTTTTAGGGTTTTGATGAGATGATTACTTCTTCTCCTCCTTTGGGGTACAAAGTCACAGCCTTGCAAAGCTTTTCACTAGAAAATGCACTAAATATAAGATACATACTTTTCCCCTTAATTACCAAAGTTATTAATAATCCCACTAAATTTCAGTGGAAGGTACATCAAACATGTCATGCACACAGCGCATAGCAGGGAACTGGCTAAGCCCAGAAATAGCTTAGTCTTATAGTCAGTCTATATTTACTTGGGTAAGCCGTGCTAACATGTCCAAGACATTCCTGAAGTGTCAGTTGACCTCTACAAGACTTCGGGGTACACTTACGACTCTGTGCTGTGCCAATGCAGAAATGCTCTTAGGTTCTTCTGAACTTACGAGTTTTAACTCCTAAAAATTCCCTCTTGTTCCTCAGTGCAGCCTCAGGGCCCTTCTCCTGTTCAACCTTTTCTTCCGCATTTGGCATTTACTCTGCTCCTCAGATTCATCTCTCCAGCTCAGAGTTGATGCCTCCTCTCTCCCAACAACAAACATGCTACTACAACCTGCTGAGTCACAGTTTGGCACAGTTTGGCACAGATGACAATGTCATCTCCTAGCAACGGTGAGATGACGCTAATGGGATTCTTGCACGTGCAGAGCTGCAATGACAAGCATGTGCAAAGGCTGCCGGGGCAGGTTTCACTTCTGGATCTCATGCTATACCTTGCTCACCAGGGGCAGACATCACGGCAAGACGAGGTTTTTTAAGCAGAGCTTCTCCTGGTCCATCCTGTGACCAGAATTGCTGTGAACGACAACGCCAAGACAGCAAATAAATCCTGGCTAAATGCACCACCATGAGAAACCAGCAACAGGGCTCAAGCTGAGTTCTGTCTCAAAGGGAAATTGCTTTACGCCTGTCTTACAACAAGCAATTAGTCATAGACTGTTAATGACTTGGCTGGCCTTTGTGGGAACTACTCCCAGGTGACATCAGAATCACTGGAGCCTGACTCATAGATGCTATCCTGACAGAAATATTTTGTATATCTCAAGGCCTGAAAAGGCCCATTACCTTGAAGCTGAATTTGCATTCACTGCAGCTTTTGAAGCACATACTACCACTATAGTGGGATCTTGCAAGTGCTTAAGTAGCTGTGAAAGAAGTGTGGCCTCCTGGTTAGGCTACCAAGCTGGAATGAGAAAGCTCTGAGCATTTTCTGCCCTACAAAAACTGTGGTCACATTGTTCATTGCTTGTCTTTGGCAAAGCAGAGGCAAAATAAGGTTCATGTCTCGTTAGCGCTGTGATTTCAGTGAGAGCTTGGTGCTCTAAGTTGGGGAGATGGTCGTGTGTATTTGTAAAGTACTCAATGAAATGGGGTACAGCTTTAGCCACACCTTTTAAGCCCTTCCATGATACTTTTTAAAGTCCTTCCTTTTACAGCCCTTTCCTCCATCCTCTGCAAAGAGAGGAAAGGCAGATTTACAGTAGTCGTTGCAGTTAACAGGGTGCAAGTAGGGCAGAGGAGTAAATCCTTCCAATGGTGCAAGAGCTGATTAAAGAGTGAGTTTTGAAGCACATCGTTCAAGTCATAACCAAAGACACAAGTCATCCTTTTTAAACCCGTCTTGGAGCAGTTATTTTGACATTTTCCCAGCTTCACCTCTGTTCCTGCTTGGCTCCACCTCCATTTCCCTCTAAGCTGTTCCTTCCCTCCTATGAGTTTCATGTTAGCTTCCATTACCATATTCCAAGATTTGGAGAATGGTAAATAACAGCTTTAATTTAACAGGATGGAAAAAATAAAAACACTGCCTTTTTTTTTTTTCCTTTCCTCTCCATCTCTAGCCTTATTTCATGATTCTCTTAGATTTATATATGAGGCACAGAGGAAGCACGCAAAGTGTGGAGGCTTTGTCAAGACAAATGAAATACATTATGCCTCTATAAGGTACCAGGCTGACTGTATCATTATCAGCAATAGTAATAAAAAATGCAGCTCTCTCACCTTAAGGGGATATGAGTCACTGACATTTTAATTAACAAGGGTCCCATTTCCCAGCACCAAGTCTGCATTCTGCACAAACTCCTCCTTGCTGTAATGGACAGAGATCAGATGTTCTTAGCCCTTCGTGACAGCAATACCATGTGGAAATGATATGTCCTATTGTGTTCCCAACTGGGGACTGATCTCAAAGCAAAATGAGCAGGAAGAGGAACACCTAGCAGCTGATAGTTTTTCCCTTTTCAGGGTCCAAAACCCCAGAGATGGCAGATGGCAGAAAGCAGGCTGCTGGTCACCAGTCCAAACCAGTCACAAAGAATGGTCACAAAAAGCTTACGGAGTTTATAAAAAACATAGAAATCTAGAAATAAGTGAGTCAACAGGCTGTTTTAAAGAGGGAAAACTGAGGGTAGAGGCTGGCACAAAGGTCTGGTAAAGATCACCTAAACCATTGAATCTATTCTTCAGGGATTACAGATGACTATGCAATACATCCAGAAAGCTCCCTGAAGTCTTTTTTTCACAGTCTCACAGACCATGAAACAGGCTGACCAACACATATGTCCTGGCTATCACAAAGGTGAGGTAGGTGGTACTTTCCCTTTTCCTTCCCTGACATTCATTTGTAGAGGTAAGAAATGGCACCAAAAATGAATGAAACTCACTTTTTTGCTGGCCATGACAAGGAATAGTGGATCTATGGTGCAAGGAGGAATTGGAGATGACTGGAAGGAGCCCAAGGAGAGAAGGAATGGAGATGGCTTTGTCTCTAATAGAAAAGTCTATAGACAAAGAAAAAAGAGAACATGGGTATTTCGGGCATCCCTGCAGGTAAAGCAGAAAGGTACATGCAGGATTTGTCCAGATGATACCAGGAACCAGGTTATATCCAGCCATGCTACCAACCTGGCTGGTACAACATCTACCAGCTAAGATCTTCACCTACCCTTTCCATCAGCGTTCCATTGATAAAACTTGGCGCTAGCTCATGATATGGAGCACAAATATCCAATGTCTTTGTGTGAGTCTTCTAAATTGTGGTAACTAATCACAGAAGAGGCAACAGCTTCTCTGTCACTGGGAAATATTAAACTGAGATTGGATCTAATTCTCCTGCTCAGCCTGAGTTACGGGACTGTTTCAGAAACTGCTGAGTGGAGGTCTCTGGTCTGCTCCACACAGATGGCAGACCATTGTGTTCCCTTCTGGACTTAAAATGGTTTTGTGTAGTAAAGCCTAGGGGATCTTCTGTTCTCTGCACAGGCCAGCAGCAAGGATGTCCCCTCACTTATATGTGTTTAGGAAATCAACCAGTACATGAAAGGGAGAAATATGGTTTCAGTTTTTCAAAACATGGTGGTTAGATGCATAACAGTAACTATCTTCCATTCAAGTGTCCAAGAGGCACCTGAACTCATAGAGCCATGTATAGATCTGGCAGCACATGATAAGAAAAAAAAGTTTTTACCATGAGGAATTTCCTTTTGTTGTTGGAAGTCCTGGGAGAAGGCAACAAAGCACAAAACATCTTTAATGCACCTTTATTTGGTATATGTTAGGCAAGCTCTTCAGCCAAAAATTACCCCAGTCTAAAACTAGCCCAATTGCTTCAATGCTAGGTCATCCCCAAGACTTGCATGACTGTAATGTAAATATGAACATGAGAGTCCGTCCTTCAAGCTCTTTTATTTTTGAAAGTTAGTCCAGGTAGCCATAAGACAGAAGATGTCTTCTGCAAACTCCAACTGTGTTGAAGAGATCCGATTGTCATTAGCCCGCCTCCTGACAGTCACAAAGCCCTTTTGTGACTTTTATATAAACCAATATAGCTATTTCCTAACAGCACTTTGCCTCTGGGTGTTGCCTTGTCTTGACACAATCCATTTTTAAACACCAAAACTGCTAGTTAGTGCAATGTTGAATTGTGTGTCTGGAAACCACATGTTTTTTAAAAATACAGAAAATTGTATTTACAGTAGCAGTTACTGCATCATCACTATCAAATGAGTTTTTCAGATGTGATCTTTTTGATGAAATGCTTCTCTTTCCTCACCTTCTAGCACAAAGGTCACCTCTCAACTTTGTTTCATCATAGTTCATGTTATAATCCCCTTTGAAGTAGTAGTAAGAATAACCTAATTGTTGTTTACACCATGCCTTCTTTCCTCTCCTAAAACTTAACTTCATCCATCACATTAGAAGACACTAACCTCCAGTTCCTTATTTGAATGCTGCTCTTGAGTACAGAGTTTTGTAGGAGCAACTTGACTTCGCAAATTTGACATAAGCAGCAAATCATGTTTGATCTTTGAAGACCATTTGGGGTGATTTAGAAAAAAAAAAAAGTTTTTTGTTTTGGGGGCTCAAGATGACAGCCTAACTTTTTTAACAGAGAAGAAGAGAAAGTCAATTGTGGATTTGGTTTTGGCAACATCTTATGTACGTGGTAGGTGTGGCAAGTGTGACTTATGGGACTAAGGCACTCTTGTCACCAGGTCCATTGCCTTCCTCCACATGAATATCACCGCTAGTCATGACCAAAACGCCTAGCTGTGTTCTAGCACAGTTGAAGATTGGATACTATCCATTGCCAAATACACTCTTCCCAAACTTAGATCCAGGCCACTGGCCACAAAGTGGCAACCCAGAGATAGAAGACTGTCTAAGATCCCTAACAGATATCATAGGGAGGCTGAGAGTATGCGGAAGGTGAAAGCAAAACAGTTTTGATGGTGTCCTTGCCAACTTCATAGACATGTGAAGGAAAGTCCACCCAGGTAGAGATCAGAGAGAAGTGGAGAGCCTTATTTCCCAAAATACCATTTTATATGATGTCTGAGGTCTATCTAGAAATAGAACACAGAATTATGCACTGATGGCATGGCAGCACGTGGATTAAGGGAAAAAAGAGTGAAGGTAAATACAGTGATAAAACACCTTCACAGGTGCTTCAGATACTTGAGTTCTGCTAGTATTTCTAGCATTGACCATGCTAGAATATGAGGTCGCTTGGCTGGTCTTTGTCATGAGACAGAACTTTTTCAACACACAGACTCTACTAAACCAGGGGCAGAGGAAAAAAACTAAGAGTGAAAGCTATCTATGATCTAAAAAAGTGACAGAAGTGATGTCACAGTGGCTCCCAAAATAGCCATTATGTCCCCAAATAAGATGACAGTACTTAGGAGCTGGTGTCACAAGGTAAATGGAAACTTAGTTGAAGAAATAAGGGTCATGCACTGGGGAGAGGACCTGGGGAATATGTCACTAACAGAAAAATCTGCTGGGGATTCCCTCCTTCCCCAATAAAAACATTCAGAGATGGGGAATACATTTGTAACTTCATAGAATTATCATATCTATCACCAGCATCATCCAGTGATTTCTGCATTGAACGAAATAACTAGTTAAACTAGAGCCTGCTTTCAAAAAGACAGGCAGCTTTGACTTACAGATTTTGAGCAATGGAAAACCTATCACTTCCCTTGGGAAGCTGCCGTAGCAGTTAATTAATTTTGCTGTTAAAAAATGTTTGCCATAGTTCCAGTTTGAATTTGTCTATGTTGCTAGAAGGAAGGATCTTCATCAAGACTGTTAGCAATTTCTGCTACTTACACTCTACCTTCATAAGATCTTCTTCAAACACTTGATAAATGTTAGAGAAACCTCACAACATCCCTGTGAGACATAAAAATGTAATTATCTTAGTACGTTATATGGATGAGAACAAAGGGAGAGAAGAATTAAAATTCTACTCAGGCAAAGCTAAGATGTGAATCAAGAGGGATTCCCGGGAAGAAAACCTGGCACCTTGATTCCCTGCTCCATAACACTGTCTCCTGCATCCGTGCTTCAGAAGCAGCCGAGGTTATGTGTCCTTCACAGCTCAGAGACAATCCCAAAGGGGATGATCTCTGCAGTACTGGGCACCCTCAGCTCCAGGAAGAACTGAGGGTACTGAAGACCAGGCAATCAGTCCTTCTACGCTTTGTACCTAGCAGCTTTCACCGCTCCACGTAGGAACACATTTCCCCCATGATGTCACATTTGACAACACGAGATATTTAATGAAGAGTCAGTCTTCTCCCCAAACACAGCAAGGAATACAGAAGTTGCTTTAGAAATACTGGAAATTTCCAAGACATCTCAGTCAGGTACGTAATTCCCTCAAGTCCCTTAACAGAACCTTCACCCCTACTCTCTGTTAACCACCCAGTCAGTGATGGGTACTTTATGTCTCCACAAGCATTTTCTCCACTGCTTAGCCTCCAATGTCACCAGCTCTTCTCAAATGGGATTATATGACATGGTTGGCTTGATGACCTAGAAGGTCCCTTCCAGCCTTATGTTGTAGTAGAATATTAATGACTCCGCTAATTCAGAGCTGTCTGACCTCCACTCTGTACAGCCACAAGCAAGATGATCTCTCCCTCATTATAGCTGTCATGCTCTCAAATAACCTCTTCATGTAAAATGCATGCACAGTTTTCTTCTTGCAATGCAGTGATTTCTCTCTACCCAAAAAAGCCAGTCACTGTTCAGATTATCATCTCCATAACCATCCGGAAAACACTTTGGAGGTTATTTCCTTTTTATTCCCAGTATACATCTATGAAATAAACAGAGTTCTTAGTGTGAAATAATTTGACTTAAAATCTGGAAGGAATCTAATGTGCTGCATTTATCTCGTCTATCCCCCTATCCCAACCAATGTGAGTAAGGACTTGATGAGTTAAGTCAGGGAAGGCAAAGAGGCTGTTTCTGTTCCCTCAAATAAGGATGGCCCCTACTGCCTACCTGCCATCTCGGAAGCTCACAAACTCAGCCAAATATACCTTTTAGGTAATGCCAGGTACCTGTGTGCCCACATGCAGCAAAAGCATCAGCAAATCACCTGGGAGTCTCCTGCCAGCACTCAAAAGAGTGCCCAGGAGGGTGGAAGAGGGTGAGATGTGGATCATATCCTACTAACGCTGCTCCAGTGCCACCCCTTCAGAGCAATGCAGGTACACCAAGGCTTTTCCATTCACTCAGAGGAGTTTGGAGCAGATCCACAAACTCTGTGCCCCTTAGTAGACACCTAAGGGTGATCTAAGAGTCTAAGTGATGGAGCAAGCCCGTATCATGTACCATACAGTCATGTAAAAAGTTCTCACTTTATCTAAAGATCTTGTAGGAAATGCATACACAGAACGATGCTATATGGGAGGTAGTAATGATAATAATAGATTTTTTGCAGACCTCTCAGTAGATTTTAGAAATATAAATTTTATGCCTTATAGATTCAAACCTTTAGCCAAAGTTAGGTCAAAAAGAGATGTCAGGGGAAAAGGAATCAAAGACATAAGTGAGTGTAGAAGGAAAAAACTATCACCTCTACTACACAGGAATATCAGATCGATTCATATTTCAAAATAGGCTGGAAGTTAGATTTAGTCTGACCAAGGACAACAACTATTCACAATGATACAACACACTGTAAATCTTATGTCCGAGACTGGACAATAGGATATTTCTTCCCTGGAGCAGTGTTTTGCTGGCACTGGACTCATGTTCATGCTGAGGTTCCCACTTGCAGGTAAAATAACACCCTAACTTCCTTGCAACTTAACATCTGAAGCTTGGGAAAGATTTACCCCTACCATGCTGGCCATCTGTTAGCGTTCCTCAGCCTCATCAAACTTCTAAAGATATCAGTAATTTTCCTCCCTGTCTGTCAATTTTATAGAAATAATACTGCCTTTGCATTTCTGGCATGAAATATTTCTATTACATTATTTTACAGTCTTTGCTGCATTTCATGATTAATATTCTCATTAAAAATTCTTTTCACAGGCAGTTCTTTGGCATATTCTGATTTTCTGAAGCTCATTCCTTAAATGTCTCCAGTTCCAAGCTCATGTCTAGTCAACATCTGCCACTTGCCAATAGTCTACAACTTGTAAAGTCTTATACACACCCAGCAATCTTGCAGCTCATGGGGAAATCTGAAAGGAAACCCAACAGAAAAGCCACATGTCCTGATAGATAGTACTCTACAGTGTGCATAAATCCTCCTCCCATCCCAGGATGCAAGTCTTTTTGAAAGAGGAGACAGACAGATTTAAAAAAAAAAATCAGAATATTAAAAAAAATAATCAGAATATAAAAAAAAAAAAAGGAAAAATCTTAGAAGGATATTCCCTGTTTTCTCAGAACGGTGGGAGCCTGAGCCCTCTCTGTGCCAATGCAGTTAGGCTGAGGGTGGGCAGGGGAGAATAGTCTGCAGGGACCAATTGGATTAATAGAGATGAACGAGTCAGTTAAGTGAAAGGCCTTTTCCATTTCTTACCAACCATGATCGAAGGAACATAAGCCACTGAAAAACAAGGATCCTGCT
>NW_009596517.1:10221-37355 GCF_000690535.1 Cariama cristata
GACCTGCTTATCAACAGGGAAGTATCGAGCAAAATATTTTGTTTTAGTGAAATGTTTGGCATGTCCTGCAGTGATCAATGCCAGAGCTTCAGAGAGAACGATAGCAATAGACTATAATTAGCTGTGATAACTCCTTACAATAATAAGTATATTCTGGTTTGAATTATTCATGAACTACTGTGTTACTTATGGCAATTCCAGCCTTTCTTTTCCTCTGGTAATGTGGGGTGTTTAGGTTTTGGGTATTTCTTTTTTTTATTTAGCCAAACACGACATTTTAATTACTAGGCACAGGAATAAATAAATAAATAAGCTTCAGGAAAAGGGGGGGGGGGAAGGAAGTTTTCAGCAAGAATCAAGTTTTCACTCACAGTAGGGGACGAGGAGGGAGCAACAGAATGTGAATTTCTGTGTTCACCATCAATTACATGTGTCTCTGACAATGCAGTATATAGACCACCTATTTCGAAGAAGGGACTGCTTCTTTAGGAAGGACCAGGCTCCTCAGCTTTCTGAGCATGATTTCTCGCCAAGCAGATGGAGGGCTTCAGCTTTCCCCCAAGGTTCCCTGAATGAAGTACCCGAGGAAGAGCTTGGCCAATGTTCTGCATCTGACTGATGTCTCTACTCCCAGTAAATTGACCCAACGGCTGGGACTTTTGCCTGTTTATCTCAAGAGATGCATTGTTTAGTTAAGTTCCAGCTAGCAAAAGTGATGGGGGAGGTATTATGCATTAAAAATTAATTTACATTGGCAGCCCAAGATAATGAAGTGCTCTGTTCACAGAACAAGTACAGCCAGGCACTTAGAGGGCTGCTGCTTCAGTTTACTGTTGCTTCACCTTCCATCCTTGCCTTTAGGAGAATATTTACCAGGAGAAGATGTGGTCTCTGCCTTACTGCAAAGAGTACTACTTTCCTTTTGGCCATGAAAATATCAGTCCTCCAGGAGCAAAGGCTTTGATCCAGCAAATCAGAAAAGTAACTTCACTTTCCTTCAAAATAAGTGGGTTATGCTTATAATCAAACCAGAGCAGCTTACTCACTTGATCTGAGGCAGACTGATGTTCATAGCAAAACCTTCTTCCTCGTACCCAATGACCGTCATTATTTTGTGGAATCTGATACCAAGAATCACCCAAATTTATTTCTCCAGATAGCCCTCCAGCAATAAAAAGCTTCATATCAAAAAAAGGTCATTTTCATACAAGATCTTGAACTTCTATTTCTAAAGCTTTCTGTATCTTGATTTTACAAACCATTTGCCCTTCACAGTAGCTTCCACACAGAGCTGTGCCGAGCCGAAATGCTTGCTTTCCAAGAGGTGAAGCAATCCCCACTTTGCATAATAGGTTGGAAATACTACTTTTCACCCCATCCTCCCTGAAGGAAAACTGCCACGTATCTCCCACACGGGAATGAAAGAAATCTAACATTCATATACTGTATTAATAGATAAGTTGCTGAGAGACTAGTGAAGTACCTGATATCTCAGCTACCGATCCATGGCATAAAACTGTATGTTGTACAAAAACCAACACGCACACACGTATACATGCACTCACACACACATACACGCCCTCACACGCACACACTCTTTACGCATTGCCATTTACCCATAACGGAGGAAGGGCAGTGACGCTAACATGACACCCAAAGAACATGATTGGATATTTGATTTCTGAACACTTCAGAGTCAAGTAACACCAAAAGATACTAGATACCTAAAGGCCTTTTACAAACTTGTCTTTGAGGTCTGCCAGCTTTATAGGTGACCTCCATGTGCCCTAGACACTGGGAGAGGACGGACATCATGTTCTACTAATAAAGACTGTACCTTGGATTTACGATTCATTCGAAAACCAGCTCTCTGGTTGCATAATACTGTCCTGAGACTCGCCACCTTTGGTGGAAAAAAAACCTATCCCTCAAGCGATCCTTCCAGGTTTTCCTGACATTTAAGAGCAGTTGTTTGACTCCTAAAATGAGACAGAAAGGTGAAATTCCGGGGGAGTAAGAGGAGGAGTAAATCACAAGACCGCGTGTTTAGAAGAGATCCATGTTCTCACCTATGCAGAGGACGTGTGAATCACTGCTGAATGGTCTGCTGAGCTGACTGTGCATCTTTCACCCCAGCTGCTGCATTTTTCCATCAGCAGCAACTAGGGCAGAGGACACATTCAATAGCTACTGAATATAATTAAGTCTAATTGCAAAGCTAATTGTTGAGGAGAAGGGAGGGGGGGGGGAGAGAAAAACAAACAGTGTGAGACTAAGTGAGGATATCAGAGCTCAGCAATCTGACATCCTTAAGATAAAGCTGAAATTCAGCTTCCATGTTTCATATTAACTGCATGCTCTTGTGTATGTATGTATGTATGTATATGTCTATCACCTTTTCTCTCTCTGACTGGACATCAATGACTGCCAATTCTTCTCCCAAGAAAATGACTCAACCCTATTAGCAGCTAAAGCAGCAAATTGAATATATCTCAGCACCATTCACCAGAAAACTTGTTCAGGCTGGGACCCAAGGAGAACTAGGGCATCTTGGTACTAGGAGGAAATTATTCGACTGCATCACAAGTCTGACTGTTTGTGGATTATATTCCAGGCTGATATTCATTGCTGTGGGTTCATTGACTAGGACAGAGATGTTCTGCTGCTACAGCCACTAATATATCTCTTACATGCTGCTTCATTCAGAAGTCAAGCTTGAAGTCTTCCAAAACCTCACCTACTATGACATTTCAAGACCTCCAGTCTGAAGGAAAGTCCCTGGGGCTATATGTTAAAAGTACCATGCAGTGGACTTGGAGACATATGCAGGAATTAAAAAATTCAAGTTTACTATCACTGCTGATAGGCACAGGGAAGGAATATCCATCCCTGTGCTTCAGTGCTTAAATTCCTCATATAACTTTTAGAGATTGGGGTGGAATCCATTGTCTGTCTGTGAAGGATCCGATCATGTCCACTGTCAGAAGTGGGATGCCAGCCCACCCGAACCTTTGCAGTGGCCGAGCCTGGGCTTTGAGAGCTGGAGGTCTGTGGTGCATGCAGCTTGCTGTCTTGGGTAGTGAACAGACCCTGGGACACTGCACAATGCTGGAAGGAGCTGTGCCAGGCAGGGGATGCTGGGAACAACAGGGTCTGTGAGGCACAGACTGAAAGATTGTACCGATTGTACCAGATAGCCACTTTTCTCTGATGCAATGTAAAATATCAGTTTGCAATTGGAGTGAATTTCCTGTTTATTCAGGAGAATTCCTTCTCCACTTAATGTTCCACACAATTTTGGTGTTTCCCAATGCAAATAGCTACAAAGGGAGAAGAGAGAAAAAAGCCCATCAGCTGTACCTTTTTCAAAAATACCCAGGAGAGATGGAGGACCAGACCCCTGGAAGATGCACATCAGTCAGATTCTACCTATGTTTGATGCATACAGTCAGTCAACATCCCACCTGTGTTGCTTGATGCCAAGTAGACTTGCATGTGTCTGTGTGTACATGTAGGATGCTAACAACTGATGTAATGACCTTGTGACAAACTACTGGGCTTGCCCATCCTCTGGGTTGTCGCAGGAGAATCAGCACAACTGGGACCTCTCCTGGAGACATCCCTACACACGTGCTCACCTCAAAACCCCAGATCTTCCCAAGTGCCCCTCTTTGCATGGAACAACTACAACAGGCCCCAAAATGCATAGTCATCTCCAAATACGTTCTTTGACCACAGTTGTATCAATCAGTTCAAAGAAGACAGAACAAGAAGTGCAAAGCAAGATCTTCCCCACCAAGGGAAGCAAATCAACCCCTTTTTTTGCTTACTATATACAAGCAACAATCACAAGATGGTTGTACCAGCAACAGGGTTGGAAGGGATTTGCATTGGGAAATAAGTAAAAAGGCCAGGTGATTTTGTTGGGGAAGAGGGTTCTTTCGTTCCCCCTTAGCCGTTGTTTTTTCTGTTGTTTTAGTACAATCTCGGGGGAAACGGGGGGGGATGAAGGAAATCCAGCTGTTGCCATAGCAGCCTCTAGCTGACCATCTCCGACATCACTCGAGTTGCACAGCGCTGTTTCCCTCCAGTGCCAGCTCCTGGTTTCAGAAGAGAGGAGTTTTCCTGCTGGGGATGGCAGGGAGCGAGTGTCTGTGCAAAACAGTGAAGAGGGACCAGCAGTCAGCATAAGATGGGAAGAGGTGGCCTGGGAGAAGGAAGAATCCCATGAGAGTGGGTGAGGACAGACCAACAACAGTGAAGGTGAATGCAATGATCGATGGAAATGAAGCATTTAAAGGCAGAAACAGAATTAGCTTGGTGGAGACTCCAGGCAGAGACAGAGGTGTGGTCATCACCTAGAAACTAGTCTAATTTGTACTGACACTTGCCTAAAACTCTTGGAGCTTCCCCTGACACAAGAACCCTTTAAAAAATACTCTGCTACTTTCCCCCTAAACTCATCTCTGGCTTCTGCCACAAATAGCAGCACCGCTCTCTGAGTTCAGGCTCTAAGTTTAGTCTCTGTCACGTTTAGATCTTAATGCAGCCCAGGCATTAAAAATTCAAATTCTGGCAGTTCCCATTTTCACAAGGGCCTGTTCAAACTAATGACGTTGCCTTGGCGAGGACTTCATAAGTTAATCATATGCTATCGCTTCTCACTTGCCTGAAGATGGAAGCGGAGAAGTCTTACTCACAAAGTTTCAGCATTTGCGGCTCTCGTTGAAGACAATCTTCCATGCCTCTGCAGGATTTAGCCAGCTACTTGCTGAACTCTTCCGGCAATAAATGTGAGGAGCTCATAGGAGCGTTCCTGGGGACCAAGTGACAAAGGCTAGCAAGGAAGCTTCTACTGTCCTTAGTACTAAGAGGAAAAACACACTCGAAGGGCTGGAAGGTTAAAATTCATGGCCTCCCCAATAGTTGGCATTACGCAGCTACGGAGAGTTCACTAAGAATTTGTTCTATCCACCACAGGAAACCCTCAAAAACCCGGTTTTCTCTGAAGAAAACCCCTACAAGCTACAAAACTACAATGTACCACATTAAGAGAGTGAGAAGAATGATGGAATGTTTAAAAATCTTAGGGCTGAGCCACAGCAATGAATCTTTTAGCTGAAAATTCCTTGATGGCCCTAAACAGACCACATTTCACATTACTAAGGAAAATCTGACCTAATGGATAGTGTTCAATTATACAAGGGCAAGACTGACCAAGCAGGCACCTGAGAAAGCTTCTGATATCACTTTGAGCATCGGCAGCCCAGCCCATAACCAGTCTCCAAAGCTCCAGTTCATTCATTTTTAACTACAGTGGGGGCTTTTGAACATGGTGATGGAGGCAATCACTTAGAGATAGAATGGATGTGAACCCAGTGGAAAGACAAGCAATTGGTAAAGAGCTTCCTTTTGTACAGGGTCATCTTTGCATGTAGCAGGGGAAAGCGTTAGTCCAAGAGTCAGGAACACTGAAGTGGGAAAGGACTTGCAGGTCCCATTTGATACGTACTTCCAGTCCAGGGAAAGATTCATTCCATCCTGTCTAAAGAATTCAGGTAATGGGCCATCCTTAAAAAGCCCATGGCATCCTCTAGTTTTCACTGTCAGCAACTTAACTCCTTCAGCCTCCTAACGAAGCTTACAGATTCGTCCTGTCCTTGGATATTAGAAACCCTTTCCCTCAACTATTCCATTGTTACTCTTGCTTCCCAGTCCCAGCATGTTTTCTCCTCACAGTCCCGGCTTTGTTCAAGCTCTGATGTCTGGTGGTCCCAGTATAGAGATGGGCAGGTGCTTGTGTATTCTGTTCTTAGGCTAAGGCAGAGATCAAGGTGCACACAGGATATCAGATAGTCTAAGCAGGTTATACAGCTTCCTCACAGACAGGACAGGGAAAAGGTTTATTTATCTTTCCCCAGGTGTCAAGAAAATGCAATGGTACCTCCTCTTTACCCAATTCAAGTTCCAAATGAAGCCTTCAGTCCCTTTCTCCTCTCTCCCCTCCTCCTCCACCCTGGGTTGCCACTCTCCACTAAACTTTATGCATGGTATTTCTAGGGTAATTTTTTCACTTAATATCAAAGCTACAGATTTTGCTGCACTGGGACCCTTTTATATTGCCACTCTGACTCCTGTATCTCTTTACTCGTCCTGAGCATCATCCAGCTACCTCTCATTTTTCCTAAAGTGTATCTCTCCCTGCAGAGACTAGCATCTTGCGGTACCTTCACTCAGCTGGAAGTCTCCAGCATAGGAAATGAGCACCAACAATTATTCTAATACCCCTAAGCCCTTCTAATCCCACTGATGCTCTGTTTCAGCCTCCTCAAGCTGAAGGCAATCCACTGATTGTTTCTTCAGCTCAGCAATGAGCATGGGGCTTAGGAGAAATAGAGCAGCTCGCTTCTATCTTTCTGGGCTTGTTATCACATATCTTTTGTCTTCACCGTCATGAAAGGCCACTGATGAGTGTAATCACAGGGAAGAGTCCAGATCAGAGAAGAGTCCACAGTCAGAGTGCGAAGGAGTGGGTTCATTTAAATGGATGGCCCCATACAGTAATTGCATCAATCTAAAACTATACCAACATGGGGATCTGTGGTGTGATTTTAGAGGCAAAAATAAACATTATCAGTGATAAAACTGGATAGAGATGCTATGCAATGAGTGGTGTTTCTAAACGGCTGTTCAGGAATGAGACTTTCTCCTAAATGCAGTAAGGAAGTCTTTCCCTTCACATCAATTGTTTGAAACACTGGAACAGCCCTACCATCTGCATTGGACAGGAGACACAGTTTTGATTCTCCACTTCTCTGAGCATGAAGTAGAGCCAGTTTAAACACCCAACTCGTTCTAAAGCAACTACAGAGGATTAAAAAAATAAATAAAAAGGAGAGAAATAGCATTTAGCATGCACGTGTCGGGCAGGAAGGTCCAAAATGGACAGTCATCAGAAAAGGGGATTTATCTCAGAAGGGACAAACTATTCAGACTTCAGCGCAGATCATCCCAGTGACCCCCAGGCAAGGACAACAGGACACTGTCTGGCCTGGCAGCATCAGGATTTCCAGCCCTCCATGATGTTTGTCCTCTCCTTGCCCTTTGGAGGCAGGTGCAGTCACAACTTCTCTCCACCGGGATGCTTATGTGCTGGTATGTCCTCTGCTGTGCCAGGGGAGGTCAAGATCTGTAATTTTCCATTATTGCTACTTATCAAATGTCAGCATTCTGGCAACCTTCAAGAGGGCCTGTTTCCTTGTCACCACTGGGACCTAAAAAAGCTCTCTTCCTCATTCCCTGTTCAGAATTCACAAGGGACTCAAACCTTGAGAAAGTTGTAGGCAACAAGAGAAGTATCAAATCTCTTGTCTGTGTCACCCCTTGTTCTCCATCCAGTTTAGCACCTTTTTCCATTCTTCATCCAGGACACTTATGTCTTGCAAATGGTCGATACTGAAGAAATTGTTTTTAATGTTTTGAAGTATCCTCAGCACCCTTGGAGGCCTTAAAACACAGAAATCACTGTGGCAGCAGACGAAAGAGATTTGGAGCTGCTTTCAGAGATCAAGGCGTACATCAGCTTAAAAGGGATCCCCTCTCTGCAGAGAGGATGAGGAGACCTGGTACATCCTAAAGAAAAGAGGTGGATCAAGGGGTCCCTATTGGTAGACAAATTCAGTGACACAAACTTGGTGGTTTCTATAGTAAGGAAGTCCCTGGTGGCTTTGATATTTAGGCTGCGGGGTTTGCAAGGCATTCACATGCTTATGAGACTTTTGGGGAGGACCTGTGACTCAGTGCTCACCAGTGCTTTACTTAGATGTCCACTGAGTGTATGGGGAGCTATGTTTAGGCAAGCCTGGATAAGAGGCAATCACTCTGTAACTCCATGGAGAGGCTGTATTAGTCCTTCATTAGTACTTCACATAACAGGTGGACAAAGTATGGCCTATATTCCTCCTCCAGAATTACCTGGGTACTTAAAACAACTGAGGCCACCAACATTAACAGCAGTTCAGGGATATTGGAACTCCAGCTGTGGCTTTTAGCCCATTTTGGCCACCTGTAGGGAGATTAGGTGAAAGCAGAAGTGCAGAGGGATGTGCAAATAGACAAAAATAAGTTGTTATAAATTCCCAAGTCATCTCTTCTCATCAGGCTTTCAGCCAGAGGTCAACACTGCTCATAAAGACAGACAAATAGATAAAATTAGCGCTGGGCAGTGGCAACCTTGAGTTATTCTTCCAGACAGATTGGGTTCATGGAGAGTCTTGCCTCGGAAAGTTTTCAGTGATCAAAATTTGGTTCTTGAATTCCCTGGCTCAGCTTTGATGCTAGCTATAAAACACCTTTCACGAGTGTGGGAGTTGCAAGCCTTGGAGGAAGAGCACATTATCATCTGATGAAAGATGAGGTAACTAATCTTCTCCATTTGGGTTTTTTCCTGACCACAGATGCTTTATATGGAACTCTTGTGATTTTGCTTATGTGGGGTGTGGAAACCTCTATTTAGGTGAGCAGGGAAGAGACGATGCCTTACCACCCAAGTGAACAAGATCAAAATCTAACACGATTTTTCATATTTATCTGGTTTTCCTAAGCCAGCAGGCAAATGCCAAATGCTGAGTATCACAAACGCATAAGAAAAGAAAAGGAACTCACAGAACTTCAATCTCTCTGGCTGATATTCCAGGAAATTAGAAGAGTAGTTATTTAAGAGGGATAGAAAGAGAATCCTTCATAAGAGTAAGAAGCCAGTGGGACTCACCAGTGGTCATGGGAGGAAAAGATACGAAGTCATTCTTTAAAGTCTGTCTGGCCATGAATGGCAAATAGTAATTAGTAACGCAAGTAACCTTTAAGCAATGATTTTAATCTTCACACATTCAGTTTTAGCAGTATAACTGTTTAGGACAGCAGTAATGATATTTAGGATAAAAGCATCTAGTTTTTAATCTTTAAGCTTTAGGTAACGGAAAAGTCACTGTAGTGAAAGAGAATCTCCTTTTCCATGTACAGGAAAAGTCAAAAGTGCAGTGATGTGCGTGGCAAATGCTGTTGCCATTCCAGCAGCTCTGTGGCTGTGCCTTGCTGCTCTTTTTTTTTTTTTTTTTTTTTTTTAAATCCAAGAAGTTTTTTCATACCCCATTTTCAGAAATTGGTTCTCATGCAGCCTTCACCAGCATGTTCTGTAAATTGTTCACATTCCTTATTGTCCCAGCCATTCACCTCTGACCACCATCTGATATTTTTTCTTATCAATCTCTTTCTACAGATGGAGAAAATCCAGATTTCATAAATCTGGTGAGCCTGGGTGGGGATAGGAAGAGGGGTAGGCCACAAATTTGCAGTTCTAAGAGTAAGATACTGTGTCTTGTTTTCCTTCATTGCTGCTGGTAGCTTATATTGTTGATTACTCATTAATACTTTGATGATTAGTGAAACATTTGGAAAAATGTTCATCATCAAAAGAGCTGTAAGTTAACTATTTCATTTCACAAGGCATCCATTTGCCTCCCTCTGGTGACAAGGACTTGGATAGAGGCTGAGGGATCTCCACCTCTCAGCAGCTCAGGAGGTCATGATGGAGGAGCAAGACCCTCAATGACAACAGTTAAATATTTAGTTCTCCATAGAGAGCTTCTCCAGGACCATCGGGCCTGGGACATTATGAAAAAAACCCTTATTTTTAATCACCCCTTCAGCATTATCATCTTTCTGTTCTGATCGGCTACTCACAAAAGGAACAGAATTAAATGTATGTATATTTATATAGCATATAGCTGGAGAAAGACATACACACACATGCACCCACGGCTGAAATAAGACTCCAGAAATTCCAACATCTGTATCTGGAAGTGTTAGTATATAACCAACTTGTCTCATTTTTTTAACAAAGCTTGCAAAACTGTGTGTACATGTTATATACGGACTCATTTAAACCACTCTATGGGTGAAATGACCATGATTCATGATCTATATTTTATCAAATATGATTTAATACAGAATTCAACTGAAGGGGTCATGAATATAACAGTCAAAGAGAGATCAGCAAAAATCACTGGCTAAAAATTGGTTCTGAGATAAGCTGTAATGAATGAACAAATTTGTTCGTTAACAGAATTCATTCACTGAATCACAGAAATTCAAATTTTTTTCCCAATGGACTTAGGAGAAAAGAAAGAAAGAAAGAAAGAAAGAAAGAAAGAAAGAAAGAAAGAAAGAAAGAAAGAAAGAAAGACAGAGAGAGGGAAAAAAAAGAAAGAAAGAAAAGAGACTAACCTAACTAGTACTATTATTATTTAGTAATTCCGATTACCCTTATCTGTTATTTTTCCCCAATCAGTTTGGAGAGCATCCACATTGAAAATATTTGAACTTTGTGTCTGGAACAAGTTAGATTTACCTTAATTTCAAAACGCTTCTTGTTTTCTAGCTCCAGCAGAAGAGCTCAGGGGTTAAGAGAGCTGTCATAGACTGAGTAACAGTTTGCAGCCTTGGATTTGAGGTGGTTGCCTAGCAGTAAAAGACTTCTTACATACCACTCCCAGTTGGAAGTGTTCCCTATTTCATATATATAGTTAGCTGTAAAGATCATATGCAGGAATATATAAGAAGATATATTAATAGGAGCTGCCTTTCAAAATCAGGGTATTGAGTATAACTGGAAAAAGCCAAACTCTTTCAAAATCAGTGGAGCATCACACAGTGACAGGCAATAGCTCAGCCCAGCAAGTCAGTGTTGGATACACAGCAACAGATGTAAAAATCAACTTGTATGAAGCACAATTCTCAAGGAGCTCTTCAGGATCACTTCTTTAGCTTGAGGGAAACACTGAGATGGTACTAAGTCTAGATAATTCTTCATAAAACATCTTGCATTTTGCTTTTTAAACATATATTTTCATATGTATACACATATATATATATATAATGTCAGAAGAGATATTTATGTTCATGTAGTTTGTCCTCAAGCAGAAGGCGGCCACTGAATCTCACCTTGTACTTAGCTGAGAAACCCAGGTTTAGCACAAACCTCACAATTATACCTTACATGTGTATTTTCTGACAGCCCCATGAGCCATTCAGCAGTGGTGAATAGCAAGAACAACAGTATCCTGGATGCTGTTTTTCCCCTAAAAAAGCAGTACTGATGAGCCTTGCAGAAGGAAGACCCGTATTTATCCATAAGATGAGTGTCAGCTTCCTTTCTCCTGACCCATCCCACGAGTTTGCAAAGGTACCAGCTATCACTTAAGCTCTTCCATATAGACAATCTATGGTTATAAACATTTTTCTCTTTCTCATCGATAGATCACAGGCAGAAACCATTGGCTTTTACTCTGAGCAGTGGAACAGGCTTTCCATAAACTTCGGGTCTCTTTTTGCCCTATTTAGGTCAGGAGTTAATATCCCTTATCACAAGCAAGGGGTCATGTCCTGCCGTTTAATGTCAGCGCACGCCAAGCAGGCTGCCAGGATGAGCTGCCCCTCTCATCCACTGAAAGCTGGGCTGAATTGAGACCTGTGCCTGAGCACAGCAGAGCGAACAACACCGCAATATGCTGCCAAATACTCACAGTGCATCTTGAATGAGTTTTGCACAGAGGCCTTTTCTGGTCTAAGACACAAGATAAAGAAATGGTGCCTTTTTTTTCTTTTTTTTTTTTTTCTTTTTGGCAGAAAACAGACTACACTGTCCCAGTCTATCAGGTTTGTCTTGCTGAAAATTAATAGGTCATAAGGAGCTGCCCCACTCTGCAATAGCTTTGACCCCACCATGCTCTCCGGAGAGACCCTTCTCCCTGCAGGTCGAAGGAGTTCGAGTTCTGTCTTGCATCATGAGTGGCATGAGTTTAGAGATCTCAAGACTCCTAAAAAACCTTCTGCTTAGATCACAGGAATTGACCTGGCCTTTTCTGCATGACTGCCATGTCCCAGACCACTTTGGAGAGCAGAGGTGCAGAGGTGATCAGAGGAGCTGTGCTTTTCTCCTCCACTCTCCTGTCCTCCCCACTCCACCATCCACACCAGTGCCAGGAGAACGGTGTCCACCCCAGATGTCTCAAGATGAGCACCCTAGCCAACTCGCCAGTTCCAGATGGGTTTGTCCCGCTGTTTGCTTTCACCGCTACCGGCATTTAAGACAAAAGCCGAGCCAGTTGCATTGACCGAGTTCTGCTGCTGTCACACCCCTACCAGCTCACCGGTCCCCCAGGACTCAAGGGACCCTCTGTCCTCAGGCATCAGACAGTACCTTTTCCTCTCACTCCACCTCTGAGCAGCCAGGACCTTCACATTGCCCTCTATAAGGAGGAGACCAGACACCACCAACATGAGGGAGACAAGGGACAAGGATGGGTGGTGGGAGTTTCTCTTTTGAAGATAATGACCTTCACCTTGCTGCTGACCCAAAACCCTGCCAAGGCGTGGAGGTTGCACCATCCCTCTCCTTCCTCTAGCCCTGCTCCCTCCTGCTCCAGCAAAGAAAACAAGGCAAAGGGCTCTGTTGTTTCGGACCCCTGAGGGAAAAGAAGAACGAAAAAGCAGCCCATCCTCCCTGCCTCGCATGTGACGAGCCACAGAAGAGCAGCAGTGCTGCCAAGCCTGGTGACTAAGGCCAAAGAGAGAGGAGATAGAGGAACACAAGGGTCTGCTTGTTTGGGTTTTGTTTGGGGAGTTATTTGAAATTCAGCAGTGACTGGCGTTGGAGAACAGAGTCCACTCAGAGCCTCTCTCTTCCCATTCATCCCTGGCCCAGCAAAGAAGGGAGGGGGGGATGTAGGCTGAGGAGCAGGAAAAACAACCAGTCTCCTTATAATAATGCCTGCCTGGTAGAGGCAGCCTCTGCCCACGGGGAGGCATTTGAACCTAGACTTCATCGGTCTCAGAGGGAAGTCACGTCAGGAGAAAGCCTTCATGCCCACGGTAGCCTGACGTTGAAGGAGCCTATCTCCTTAGCAGTGTTTTTGACAAGGCTTACAACCTTCTTCGTGAAGGCCATGTCACTTACTTGCCCCTGCCTCAGTTTCCCCAGGTGTAACATAAGAGTAATACTGTCATATTTAGATAGTAGGGACATTCCTAAGCTAAAAGCTATAAAAGAATGAAGCGATTCCTATAAAGCAGAAAAAAACAGAAGATGAAGATAGAGGTTGGGTACAAACAAAAAACATGGCTGTGAAGAAGGCAACATATCCATCTAGCACACATTCGGGGAGATATTTCCAGATTTCCAAATACAGGGAAGACACTATCTTCAGCCCTATCTAAAATATTGTATCCATTTTTGTGCTCCAATTCAAGAAAGATGAATTCACAGTGAGAGAGGGTTGCTGAGAAAGATCACTAAGATGACCAGGAAAACATCAGACTTACCATAAGATTCTGGTGTATTTAGCCTTGCAAAAGGAAGGTGAACAGAAAATTAAAATGCTATGCTTAAATGCTGAAAAGGAAACACCTTCAAACTAAAGTGAAATGATGCCATGAGAATAAATAAGCTTCATTTAGCAAAAAATATACCCAGGTTGAGGTTTCTAGCCACCAGAAAAATTATTGTTCGGGACAGTCAATCATGTTTAAGTAACTAGGCAATCTCCCTGCTACTGTTGAGATGGAGTTCACTAGGAAGGCAGCTGGCTTTGGGCAGTGGCCTTCTAGTTCTGTCCTTCTATGTTTAATGCAAAGAGATGGAAATATCTTCACACCTCTGTAGCTTCCATCCATGAAGCTGAGCACAACAGGGGACATTTTCATCAATGTGTTTCGGTATCCCGTGAGATGCCTCCTTGCTGTTTTCTCTCAGGCGTCTGATGAGTCATCAGCAATAAGGTGAAAATTTTCTGGTCTAACCTTACAGTAAAGTCCCCAATAGCTCAAGGATTCATGCGATAGCCTACAGACCTGACAGCTACGTTCTGCAGGCAGGAGAGATTCCTTCCACTTGTGCACTCATTTTTACTTCAGGGTCCTCCATCTCTAATGCCTTATCCTCAAGGATACAGGTATTTCAGGGGTCCAGGGCAAATTCCAGAATGCAACCTCATCTTGATAATACATAGCATGATGTTAACAAGCCAGGTCACATTCAAACCAGTGGGTCCAAGCTCAGTTTACCCTTACTGAGCTATCTTGGAGTCCTCTTCCTCCTTCTCTGAGCTGCAGACTCCTGGTAAACCTCAGGGGTTTATTAAGCACCATGGCACTGAGGGCAGAAATCTCTTCTTCATGCACTTGCTTCCCACCTGCCTTACTTACAATGAACGTAAAGGACATGCCCTTTCCAGCCAGGATGCTGATAAATGTGGTTACAGTGCCAGAGAGACCTTCATTCCCCATGAACTGCTCCTTTCAGTTTCTAAGATGCTGCTGTTAGGGAGACAGAGCTCCTTGGAGACCGAAAGAAAAGATGCAGAGGCAAATACTTCACTCCCCATGGAGACTGTATTCTGTCCTTATTACTGTTTGGTAATACCCTGGTCCTTTTGGACATACCTCTGTCCTCACATTCTGACACCTTTGTGGCAGCTCTCATAATACCCGATATTCTTCTGTGAAATCAGAATTCCTCGAGTTATGCAATTATAAAAGACAGATAACATTAAAAACTACGTACAAGTAGCAATTAAAAAAAAATCCCAGCTGTCACTGCTGAAACAAGCTGGAGAGGCTGACCACACTTCAAATTCCAGGTTAAAAAAAAAAAAAAAAAAAAAAGATTTCTAAGCAATTCAAGATTTGAAGGGATCCAGTTTCACGACTTCCAGATTTTTTATTTTGGCCATGTTTCATAACTAGGTGAGCAAAAGTGAGCAGCACAGGCCCCAGATGTCTCCATTCAGGCCCATGTAACACTCAAACAAGATTCTGTAATTCACAGTTAAACCCAGCCTGGACACAGCTTTCGGAGAAAAGTGTCTCCAACCCACAGGAGGAAGAGTCACCGCTGCCACAGTCTGACCCCATTCAAGGAACGTGCAGTCCCTCCTCACCCCTGCCTGGCACTGTACTTATTCCTCACCACTGCCTGCTATTTTGGTCCAGGCGTCCCTTAACACTTTGTTCACATTACTATTTTAGACTGAGTGTCCTGTACTATGTAGTTCTCATTGCACTAAAGCCAAAAAAAAAACACTCCAAAAAACAACCCGCCAAACTAACCCAACAATAAACTATCTCTAATTAATATAAATGGAGGTTAAAAATATGGATATTTCACTGAAGTCCTGAGGTAAATAACATCTTCTCAGGAGATTACCCTAGTGGACACAGGCACATGTGTTTTATTTACAGCTTTAGTTTTACTGCAGTCACTCAGTCAAGCATAGCCAGGACTGTGTATAGGCAAATGCAGTTCACTTCTCCCCTTTTCAGCTTTAAAGGGCAGCTAACAGCTTGTCCAGAGTGTTTGCTATGAATTTTATGAGCACAGCTTAATCATGGAGATAGAAAACAGTTGCTCGAGAAACATAGCTGCCAGAAAGGGAGGCAGATCCCCCCTTCACTGCCCTGCTGGTGGGTGGATTATGATATAGAGATGCTCCAAGGAGAAGCCAGGCTCCTGTTCCTTTCGGAGTCCTGTCTCAATTCTCCCTCACTTGTATAACATGCTCCATTCATCACCGCTCGGAAGCATCTAAATCAAGGCACGGCATCTCTAACAGATTCACTTGATTCTTACCGCAAATTACAGTATCCGTGCAGTCATCATGGGATGAACCTACCATCCCTGTCCACAGGAGCTCAGACACAAGATTGTAATGATTTCTTCTGGCCTCACAAGTACTGACTTTCCTTGTCTCCCCTTCTCCAACGGTCATCATTCTGCCAAGAGACCACTTAAATAAGGCCAATGTGTGGCTACAGCATCAGCTATTGAGATGCTGGGAGTGATGATCAGGTGATAAATTTAGTCTACTTCCTCTTGCTATCACCTCATTCTCTCTATTCCCTTCAATGGTCTCTCTGCAACCCTCATTCTCACCGCTCTTAAGACCCTTGGAAATGTTTGAAATCTTTCCTGAATAATAAAAAAAAATGATTCTTCTCCCTGACCTCCTCTGGACTTGATTTCTCTTGCCTGAAATTTGCTGTTGAATTTAGAGGCTGTGTCTACATTACATTACCAAGAAAGGACCCACACAAAGACAACAACATCAGCTAACCTGTTGACCCCTTGCACCTTGCAATGGCCTTGACTTGCACTTTCCTCTGCAGACTGCAGCCCTGTCCTCTTGTGCTGTGTTGTGGTAGGCTGCTAGAAATCATGTTCATTCTCATCCACCCAGGAACAGATCTGTGCCAGTTTCATTCCCTATAAACTTGCACTTTGCAGTCACAGATGTCATCCCCGATGTTTAGATCTACCTCAGTCTATCTGTTGGCTTGAAGGAAACAGGAGGGTAATCAGAATCTGCCTGACACAGCAAATCTAGGGAGGAGAAAGTAGGAATCAATTTTTATAATACGTGTTTGGCACTACATAATAGATATAACTCTAAATGCAAGCCATAAAGTTGGAGAGCTTATAAATTAAATCCATTCTGTCCCTTTTAACTAAAAAGTGACCTTACCGTAGAATTAACTGTGTTTTTTACCCAGTGATCTATGGAGCTGTAAAAGTAGCTGATTGTTGCAGTGCGATGTTAGAGTACAGAGAGGAGCCCCCAGACAGGCATCTCCACACAGCTCAGCCCATGTGCTGCTGTTTGGTTTACAATTAACACAGGGCAGCTGTACGGCTGGGGGTTTCACCCCTCTCCTTGCCAGAATCATAGAATCATAGAATCGTTATGGTTGGAAGAAACCTCAAAGATCATTAAGTCCAACCGTATACCCAATGATACCATGCCCACTAAACCCATTAAACCATGTCTCGAAGAGGATGACTCACGTCCCTGCTGGGAACAGTCCCTGGCCAGGTTGTCCTCTGAACTGTGGCCAGGCTCGGGATGGGAGAGTGATGCCTAAGCAGGGCTGAAAACACGTCAGGATGTGTTCTAAAAATTAAAGTGTGTCTGCATAAATGCAGGGCAGTTTTTGGATCTGTGTCTTACCCCTGTTTAGTTCACTGGGCTGTAACTACAGTGCAAGAGGGGGAGAGGATTAGAAAGTACCCTGGGGTTCAGCAAAATGCCATAGTGATGGAGAAAAGGGAGTGGAAGGTCCTTGATTGCTCATGTAGTGACTCCATCCCCCTGCTCCAATAATCATGCAGGAGAGTCTGAAATACAAAAGACTTGACATTGGAGTCCAGCCCAGAGGACACAATTTAGGATGTTCCTGAATGCTTTTGAATGACCAGAAATTATCAGGCTTTGTCTGACAAGAAAATATAGTTGTGAAGACTCTGCTGGGTTACAGGTTGGCATTCATGCATATAGACTCTCAGAGCCTGCAGGAGACTCAATGCTCCAAGGAACATAATCAACACAGGATTGAAGGCTGTTCAACTTCCAATCAGTACAGCAATGAAGAAAATCACTTCCCCCATGCCACGGGTGAAACAGATGCTCAGGGAAGTCGATGGTGTGTTTCCTCATTACTACTGAGAAGTGGTGCAAAGGAGGAGCCAAGATCCTTCCCAGCTATTGAAAGCCACTGAAGCTTGGACAAAAAAGTGTTGCCAGGTCTGTCTGTCTCTTCTATGTGTGCACTGGACTGGTGTTGCCCTGTGAGACACGAGCCTCCCTCAAACAGCAAGAGTGGATTCAGGAGTGCAGTCCTGATGGGCCAACGTTATGTTGGAGACTCATCTGAGATGCCACACTCCGCTGTGCAACACGTTGACCTCAACTAGTCACGGGCCAAGCCACCGAATCCAAATCCATGCTGCTAACTAGGTTCCTCTTTGGCACACCCCAGGCTATATACAAAGTGCTGTCCTGAGGTGTGGTTTGTGGGTACCATCTCCCTGTAAGCCTGGACACTGATGCCGATGGCTCACTTCTCATTTTGGTCTTTCTTTCTCCCCTGGTCACATACTATTTAGTATTAGAATTTGTCTTGATAGTGGTATTTTTGTCTGCAGCTATACCGTTGAACTGCACAGCGATAGGGCCTGGGCTCAAGAACAGTCTGACGCCATCCACACTATGTAATTGTCACCAAGGTAATGCCAAGCTCTATACAGGGGACAGCATGGGCCAGGGACTATTAGTAATAAACCATATGATTAAGACTAAACTGCAAGTGAGGAGATAGAGAGAACTTAGTCCTGTGGCAACAAGTTGCACAGTGCCACTTCGTCAAAGAACAAACCCTGGCATGTATTGTTGATTAATATTTGATGTGAAATTTTATTGATTGCAGATCTGTGGGGATTCAGACCCACACACATGCTAAAGATGCTACCACAGTAAAGCACTAACAAGGATTAACTAGCAGGAAAAGAAACTCTAATGGTGCCCACGTGAATGCCACATCCACTCCTGGAACAAGAAAGAAAGAGATCTTTAAAAAGTTAATTTTACAGAGCACAACAATGCTCAGTCTCAGTCAGAGCCTCTATTAGCCACCATGGTGCTAACAACAACGTCATACTTCCTCACTATTCTCTCACCTTGAATATTTACCAATGTTAGAGCTTTTCATCTTCAAGAGGAAGAATAGTTAAAGTTTTACTGACCCTCAACCACTTTTGGAGCCTCTGCTACGGATTCTATGAAATAAAGGGAAACAACCATTAATCAGCAGGCGGTACACTGGGCTGGTCTAGCCTGATGTCCTCCACCTCCCAATTCTGCCTGCCTATCACACCAGTGCAAAAATGTCACGCCTTGTGCTGTTACCATCTCAAAGCTATTTATGGCTAATGTTTGGTAAAATCCAAATACTGCAGCCATCCAGGACCTGCCATGGGTCAAGTCAAGAACATCGGGAAGACAGGACTCACCAGCAAGAGTCCTTGTCTCCAAAGAAAGAAAGAAAAACAAAACAAAACAAAACACAGATTATTTCAAGCTTTGAAACTGCAGTTGGATTTCCACAGAGAAAATTGAGCTGCTTGTGTACCAGCTTTTTGTCAGCCTAGAGCTCTCCCACCCTCACTGTTTCTGCCACAGTAACACCAGGAGGCACCAAGTAAGAGTCCGATCCCATTGCAGCAAAGAGAAACAATTTCCCTAACCTCTTGAACCTCCGATCCAAATTTTCCTGAGGCTGAGAGTAAATAGGAAAGGGTGCAAAGAAACTCATAATTCAGAGATGGCAACAGTTCTCCAGGATAGGGCTGTGCTGGGGATGAAGCAAGATCCCAAGCCCACCTGATGTTGACCTGATCTCTGCCAATGGTTTGTTTCCCACCTAATTCAAGCCATAGACCAACCAGCTGCCTCTGTGCTCAGGAGCTCTACACTGGCCATGCTCATATTCAGCGCTGTACAACCCACGGTGGTCAAATGATGTAAGCCTAAAAGAGTTCATCAAGAAAAGCTCAGAGATAGGAGACAGTATTGGTCAATAATTTGGGAAGGAATAAAGCATGATGAATTTAAATGATTCACCTTGTTGATGACCCAGGAAACAGCCAGGTTAGTTGTCACAGGAACAGAGAAAATAAGGTTATAGCCAGAGCTCCAGCTGCCAGTATTTGATGAGGGCTTGCCAGTTGGACAGAACAATTACACTGCCCAAGTCACCTTCCAGACTAGAATCCAATTCTCACAGCTAACCCCCCCCTTCCAATTACTCCTTCTCTCACTGTCTAAGGAGTTGTAGCAATCAGATTGACACTTTCAGAAAAGGACATCTGAGTGGCAGGACGGACCACTGAGTGGAAAGTGTGGCTGAGGAGCATCATTAATTCTCCACCCCATTTCTGGTATTTCCACTAGGGTGATTGATTTCCTTTTCCCCCCTTCCTGCTCCCCAGCTACAACTAACTTCCACAGGGAGATTATGCTGTCTGCTCTGTAATCAACAGCAACTTCAAAAGGGCTTAGCGCTAAAAGAAAACCTCAGAGGGCCAGCATTAAGTGGGAAACAAACACAGCATTTGGGTTGTAATTTGAGGTGGGAGGCTGGGGTTTTAATAACCACATCACTACAGCATGCTGTGCACCTTGCTGTTCATAAACTGCATTTATGAGTACAGAAAGTTAAAGGAAGACTTTTCAGTCTGTGTGAAAGGCAGCCATGTCTGGTGTGGAGCATCCGACGTGTTTGGTTGTATTTAGCACCAGCTTTCCTATCACTCCTCAGCACTGTCACCTGCATGTAAGCCAAGCCTGGTGACCCAGCTCCAGGTCTGGGAGGAGTTGTGTCCTATTTAGATTCAACCACACTTTTGGGCAAGGGAAGAGAGATGAGAAAAATCACTGCTTTCTCCCACATTCCCCTCACCACACAAAGTGGAAACCACTGTGGTGAGTTCCTTCATAAACATATTTGAGACCTGTTCAATATAGGGAAGAAAAAGGTCTTTCAGTTCCCTGAACCTTTTAAGACAAGCTCCAACCCAAGAAATAATCCTTGCGCATCCTAGGAGCTGGTAGGAATTGCAGCCAACTTTACGATCCATCTTCCTTGTCCCCAGCACTGAATCGCACATCGTACCTGATGTTGTTGGTACTCAGGTGCTATCCTCATGGGCACTCTAGGATGGTCTTATAGGTCCTTTTGTGAAGGTCTTTGCTACTAATCAGAAGTCAAAAGCCAGACCAAGGAAGGGAGAGGCCTGTTAGCCCTCAGCCCCACAGAACCAGGAAGAAGGAGCTGTTGCAGCCTGTGGTGGAAGATCCCACCTTTCCAAATCCCAGAAAACTCCTCTCAACTGCAGTACAAGCCTGAATGCTCAGCTTTTCGCAGGAAAACACAGCAAGCTATTTACAACAAGGCTTCAGTGACAAAAGTAAAAGGAGTTACGTATCATCATCTCAGGGCACGATGTGCGCACATTTCTGATCAAAGATGCTGTAGCATTGCCACTGGCCACAGCCCAACCAAAGAAGCAGTATTAGACTCCAGAGGGATGTAGGGGTATGGACGTACCAAAAGGGTCACTTTCTAGAAAAGTGGGATTAAGTCAACTGCACATCAACCCAGGGCTTTGTCCCAACACAGGGCAAGGACAGTCTCTGCTTCTGGAAGGGTAGTAAACCTGTCTCACATAGTAACTAAAGGTTTTGCTCTCACTCAAAACACTTCAGTGTCCTTAGATTTCAGCCCTCAGACCTCAGTACCCATCAGATTCCCTCCCTTCTGAGACACCAAACCCAAAGGGTCCTGTCATATAGTCCCACCTTGGAGTTTGTCCTGCAGGACAGCCTTCAGTGCTTTTCCCAGGACAGTTTTAATACCCTGCAGGCCTTCTGCTCACCATATACAGGTCGAAGAGCAGCTCCTGAGGGCACCTATGTCCAGTGGGGGCATCAAACTCTGCAACGCTCGTGTCCCATCTTCACATGACCACAGATGCTTGAGGTTGGAAAGGACCCCCTGAAATCACCTCCTGCAATCCACCCTGCCGTCTTCCTTGGTCTTGGTAGAGGGTCAGGCTCTGAACTGAGATTACCCCATCTGGGGGCTTGCTACCAAAACCTCCCCTTCCAGTGGCATTTCCATGGCTGCAGGCACTGCCCGCAGACAGGCAGTTGTCTAGTCCCTGAGGGATGCCTTGGGTACACCTACAAGCATGCAAACTCTCACGGCAAAGGATGCCTTCCTGATATTTCCATACATCCTACTTAACTGGATGCCCTAGCTAACTAGCATTTTGCTGGGATCTCTCCCAGCTTCCTTCTTGCCCTCCCAACCTTGCTGAGCTTCTGACTGGCACCGTCTCTCCTGCTGGTAGCAGAATCGTCTCCATCTGGAGAATGTGGAAGTCCTGACAGCATTGCTATCCCTATTAACATATCTAAAAACCCCAAGCTGGCAGGAGGTAGCAAGTCACACAGGATTGACAATATTTAACACTGCTCATGTTATTTTTTTTAAGCACTCAGAATATGTAGCAAATGTACATTCACTATTTACTTATTCCTTCACTTGCCTTCACGGCTGACCTGCGAGTGCTAAGATGGGTGATTGGAAGGGCAGTGCTGTGTCACATCTGCTGCCTCTATCGAGATGTGGGCAGCTCAGAGATCTACTGGTCTCCTCTCCCATAAGCACCCATGTGTTTGTCTACCCACGTGGTCTACGGGTATAATCCACATGGTCCTTACCACAATGTCTAACGCTCTTTCAGGCTGGCTGTGCTCACCAGAGCAGACCAGGCACTAAGTGTCCTTTGTCACGCACTCCTCCTAAATCGAAACCCACCCCTAGAGCCATCAGAGTTTCCCTAGAAAGATGCTGTGCCTCGGGGAACACTTGCAAGGCAGGCAGCCATGTCAGACCATTGACTAACCATACCACTGCCAAGCCAAGTGTAATTGCCAAGACAGTTCAGCCCTGCTCACAGCGAAGAGGTTCACTGCCATTTACAGATTTAACATCATCAGCGACCTAACAGACAGCCACTGTACAGGCTGCTAGGTTACAGAGATTTTTCTCTCCTCCCATCCCTGATTTCTGCCATAAAAATCATAGGCTCTGCTGCACTTTTACTGTCATACAGAGATATTCTTGGGGTACATACAAGAACCAAATTCTTGTACCATTGCCTGCGTATGGTGAGCTTGCACTAAGCTCCAAAAAACAAGGTGCTCAGCCTTTCCCCTTTCTTTGTATGTACAAAAATGAGGGGCTTTTAGTCAGCAATTAACCCTTGTTTCAGCTCAATAGGGCTGATCAGATTGTAGAACAACATCTGAGAAGTGGAGATTAGCTGGTCAAACTCTTTAGTACTTAAGGCATCAGTGCAGCTACTCAAAATCAGATTTCCCTTTCTTCACTGGCATTTGATTAAAGCCTTTTCAAGCAGCCCTTTCCAACTTCCAAATGCTTAAATGAGGTGATAGAGAAAAACTCTTTTTTTTTTTTTTTGTATCTGGGAAATGGTAACAGCATGTATCTCAAGCGCGGTCAGAACAAAAATCGTGCCCAAAAAACATGCATAGGTGCGTGCATATGTCTGTGCACATACACTAATGCATTCCTTTGGTAGAGCTGACCAGAGCACAAACATGCAAAGGCTTTAGTAGCATGGTTCAAGAAGAGAAGAATACTCTTAAAGCAGGAGCTGAGTCCAGAAATAGATTGTGAGAGGATCAATTTTTGCTGCATACTGATTTATTCAAACCTTCCACAGTGGCAAAGCCCTCTATAACAAAATATCTGATTACAGGACTATGACCATAAATTCCACACACCCTCAAGCGATGGCCAATGAATAACTGACTTGTTAAGGGAACGAACCTGCACAATGAATAAATCTACCAACAGGGCTTTCAATACAAAAGACCCCATTGGGACAAATTTCCTTCTGAAGGTGCATTGACTTTCATTTGCAGGAACCAGCAGATATTTGTTTCGAGAAGACAGCCATTGTTAGATTGCTGCTGAACAACACAGGGTATAAACCAGACTCCTACCCCAGCCCTGAACTACTTGCGTCTCAAAGTGGGCTGGACTATACAAAGGACCATTTTGCAGGACAAAGTGTTATACAAGGTCTCCTGAAAAAGCATGTGTTTAATCCAGAGGGAACCCAAGGCAGGTACAGGAGACTTGCGTATTACCAGACCCTCACTTGTAGAAAGGGATCAAGAAAATAAGGATTAAGAAAGGACAAGGAAACATGATTCAGGAGGAAGCTTTAAGGGAAGACATGCATACACAATCAGAACACAAGAACAATTCATGCCTGGTGCTTGGCTGGTGCCCTTCATCTCCGAATCCCAAAGGAAGTGTTGTTTGGCCAAGTCCGTTTGAACAGCTGGCACAAAGCCCCATTGGGAAGGGGGAAGCCAGGCATCCCCATTATACGGATGAAGACCAATGTCTAAACTAACTGTGACCTGAACCCCTGGATTGAGACATATGGTTTGGCAGTGGATGAGATCAGCCCTACAACGCCTGTGGTCCTTACTGAGGATTGCACTACAGCATCTCTTAAGATCAAGCCATCGGATTTGGTGCTGGGTAGACCAAACTTGCAGTGGCTTGTGGAGCTGTAGGATTAAATGGTCAACTGAGAGGTCCACAAGAAGACAGGAGCACAGATGGGCCAGAGAGAAAGCATTTCAGCTCCAGATCTATTCTAGCTTGGAGATTATGATGACCCCTATCCTGAAAGCATTTAGAGAGAGAACTATGCTAACTCCCAATGAATATGGAATAGGTAGGTCTGCCAGGAATGGGATAGTCCTAATATGGGGCAGAGGGAGGAAAGAAAAGAGCCATTTTGCAAACAGAAAGGACTTTGTTATAGGACAGCTGAGCTCAAAAACGGAGGAAACATCTCCATCTAGCAAAGCCAGTCTGGTAACAGGCAGGAGACAAGGTGAGCATGCAGGTGGGAGTGCTGAAATCGTAGGATGAGGTATCACAAGGCCTGTCTCTGGCCAAAACTAGATGTTCAGAAAGAGAGCTGGCAATTATATATACAGGTGAGTGCATGTGGTATGCACAAAATGGTGCCCCAAATATATGCAGGATTCCTCCGTCCTTCTCTCAGGCCAAATCAAGTCAGTAATCAAGCAGCAGCTCTGCCTGGAGTAAACCACGAGCCTGAAAACTATGATGCTCACTGGAAGGAGGATTTTGCATATTCTATGTATCTTGCTTCATACATGCACTTCAGCCTAACATACAGTGCACCACATAAGATTAGAGCCATCTGTTTCAATTTTTACCCCCAAATATTCCAAACAGGTAGAAAGTCTAGATTTCCTTACAAGGTCTCTGTTCATTCTTCCTCCAGATACCATTTGCTTTCCCTGATCTTCCTCATCCCAGAGATGAGGCATGACACCAAACACAGCAGAGCTTGTAGTTTCAACAGCTCATTTATCATCAGCTGGTCACTCCTTGATCAATGTTTTATGAAGGGATATTTCAGAAAAAAATTCAGAGGGAATGGAAGAAGAAAAGTAGGAAACCATCCTTAGTTTAATTTTGATAACATTGGCAGGGGGTGATTCGCTCCAACAAATTAAAATCAGCAAATCTTCTCTCATTTTCTCTGACAGAGGTAACCAATTTAAATTTTCATAAAGGGGGCAGTGATGTGTGTCTTTGTGAGACACAGTCACCAATCTAGCAGCCCTCTTATTTAAAATATTATCTTTCTTTTCTTTTTTTTTTTTTTTTTTTCCCCCCCCCCCCCCCCCCCCAATTTCCTGAGAGCTTCCTGGATCAACATGACAGATTATCTCAACATAATCAGACTAATACAAAACCCTCTCTCCAAGAGGCACTGCAAGGAATTTCTAAGTCCAAGATGTGATGACAAATGGCCGTTCTGAAGGGACTTCATTTACTGCTCATTTTCCCCCCTTTTTTTAACGTATGTTGCTGTGTTTTGTAGCCTCAGCATACTGCAAACCATATTATCTTTCAGAGTGCATGTAAGACAAAGGGATGTATGCTCTCCACACGGGCTGGCCTGTCAGATTGCTCTCCAAGAGAGAAGTTTGGCTTCCAGTTGGTGGTTTCTTACGTTCTAATAAAATGCCAACACTATTGAGTTGGGGATGGCGCGGTGCTGTGGAAAAATTGCCTTTTGGGCAGCAGGAGCATTAAGAAGGGTCACAAGGTAGATCGGACCTCCTATAGCAGGATGATGGAAGATGCTAAAAACCAGGATGACATCTGAGTTTGGCCCTGACTTGGAGAAACAAGGGTTGCCACAGCTCCCTGTCATGGTGATTTGGGACTTGGAGAGCTGATCCCCTGTGGATTTGGGACCTGAGGAGGCCACGCAGGAAAATCTAAAGAAAAATAGTGCATCTCAAGTCAAAAGGGGCCCCTGCCTCTCCGGTGCAGATGGGACACCAAAATGTTGTTCTCTCTGGCAGCGATGTGGTTCAAAGCAACTGAGATGCAAAGAAGGAGATCCCTATCCCCACCTTGGCTGGGAGAACTGTGCCCCAGCCCCTTTCCTCCTGTGCTTTAGAGCCCCAAATCCCCACCCCACTCAAATACATGAATGGACATCAACCTCCATCAGCAGGTTACCTACACCTTAGTCCGGTTTCACCCAAGCACAAGCATCCCCCTCCTGCCCTCTTTCCTACCATCACCTTCTGCAAACCCCAAACTAGAGGAAAGCCTAGGGAATTTGGGGAAGGAGCCACGACAAGAACACGGGAGCATCCTGTGCACAGAGAGGACCGGGATGTGCCAGGGACCCCTGCACTTTGTCTGCGGCCCCATTGAGCCATTCTGATATGTTCTGCGACACTGAGAAAGACAGTCTTCTGCAAACCTCCAGGCCAGGTGCCAGCTCCCTTCTCTGTGAAGGCTCGCTCGGGGATGTGAATTTTCTCCGAGGGGAGGAGGCGAGCTAGTTACAGAGGCAGCCTGTCATCCATCTTGAAGAAAATACTCCTCTCTCTTTGCACCTATCCTAGAAAGGTGACAATTAGCGTGCCGCAAGCCCAGGATCAGGCCCAGAGAAAAGCTTTGACTCATTTGTTTACCAGCACAGGTTTCCTGGAGCTAATTAATGAGCCGAGCTGATACCCTGCAACAGGTATCGATGACAGGGAATTTCCTGCGTGCTACACTTGTGCTAAGGGAGAAGGCGAATTTGGATCTATGATCACACTGCTTCCCCCTCTCCACCCCAAAAAGAAGAAAGAAAAGCCACCTGCAGCCACACAGGCACCACGGGAAGCCCCCCCATCATCTGTCCTCTCCCCCCAAGAGCAATGAAGGGGCATGATCGCTGCTGAACGATACTCTGGGTTGACTTCTAGGAGCGTTTGGGCACCCCATTCCCCACTTGTAGGGAGCAAAGGCTCCTACGCAGCCCCCTAGCAAGCCCTTGGGGCTGGGGGCTGCTCCCCCCGGTCCTGGGGATGGGGAGGAGCAGAGCTGCACATACCGCTTGTGCTCCCAGGGAGAGCCCGTGGGAGCCCAAATCACCTCTGCCTTCATAAGCCTGCTGAAATCGGGGAGAAGTGGGGTGGGTAAAAACACGCGGGGGAGTACGGTAAAAATTGCGGGGGGTGCAAAAAGCCCGTGGGAAGGTGATGCTCGCAGAGTGGGGAATAAACCCCGTGGGGCGGCGTGTTTCG
>NW_009596518.1:0-15635 GCF_000690535.1 Cariama cristata
ATTACTAAATCTGTGAATACTGCTGAGTTGAGGGGTTTTTTTCTCACTGTGTACCACTGACATTAATTATAAGAATAGAAAAAAATAATTTATTGGCATAAACGTGATTTGACCTTTCAAGAGTGAGGAAGTTCAAAGTCTTGTCTGTATCTTTAGCTTTACTGTAGCCAAATGATGCCCAGCTATACAGATACAGTAGCACAGGTTTTACCACTTTCAGACACTACATTTCACAAAAATGCTGTTGATGGGGAGCTGAGGAAGGAGGTAGTGATAACAAAAAAAGCATAAAAGCTAAATTTTGCTATCTTCTCTGATTCTCAGGCTGTTAGCCCCAAAGACCTGCCTAATGTGAAATCTTCTCGAGGCCATGTTAAATGGATTGCGGAGACTGGAGGAGAAAAAAAGAAAGAGATTCACTAGTTGGGGGAAGCTCCATACTTGAAAAAATCCACATAATTTAACCCCAAATCCTCTTCTTCAACCTGATTTTTCTGGATGTAAATATAGGCTCAAAATATAAATGGAAAAGCATAGATTATGGAAAATAACAGATATTGATGTAATTTGCCTCAAGAATTATTTAAATAATCAAATAGTTATGCTTGGCCTCAGCTTCAAAGTAACTGAGTCACCTGAGTTCTCCTCAACCTCTGTGGGGCTACAGAGAACTGAGACCTTGTTTACAGTACCTCAGGGCTCCAAACTGGATTAGGATGAGACTCTGATATCCTTGCCTACGCAGCCTCACCCATACATTTAGTCCTATTTTAATTTTCTCTTGTATTTAAAAAATAGCACACTCAAGGTCTCTAGACGTGCTTTTTACGTATTTTGTACTTGATACAAATATTACCTATTATTACTTAACTATCCCTCGAGCCCTGTAGCAAGTGATTTGTCCCCAGTCCTGGAAAGGAATTCTGTTGCCAAAACATAGGTACTAGGCATTCTCCATCCATCCCTGGAGAAAGGCCGATCATCTCTATTGCCTTAAGCTACTTACAGTTACAGATTCAATTCAGTGAGAAAGAGCGATTAAAAAGACCACCATGCACATGCTGTCTCTACACAATGCATTAAAGCTATGGTTTAGGACAGCAATTTTACTTTGCCAATCATGGTTTACTGCACCAAAGTCCCACAATGCAAAGCATTGCCCTGGTTTCAAGCTTTCAGCCCAGTGCTGTCTAATGAAAACAGCTACAATAAATCTGCATACTGGCCAAATCTATGGGCTGCTTTTTTTTTCCTTCTGTAAGAAACAGTTGTATTCATTCACACCTTAAAAGACATTGAACTCAGGAAAATAAGTTGGGGGGAAAAAAAAAGAAGAGAGAAAAAAAAAAACCCTAGAATTATTCTACCAGGACATCTCCCAAAAAGCATTGGTTTAGATGGGATGTTTTTAACACCTATTTTCCATCACGCTTTTCACACTGTCAACTTTGAGCCTCTTCCCCTTCAGCCTGAATATTCACTGTACTAATGTACAGTTGCTAACTCAGCTAACTGATCTGCCCTTTAAAGCTAAATGAAGTATGGAGATACTGAACTGTTGCCCATAACAAGTAGAGATGAAAGCTTGTTATAATTATACCAGCAAGGTACGATTTTTTTACTGGGTGTCCTAGCTTGTTTTGCCAATATGAAGTTTTACATCTATCATCCGTTCTGACATCCAGGTGGCAGCATTTAAAAAGGCCAGCGACAGAATGTCTTTCAAATTTGTGTCACACTTTGCCTCACTTATAAACTAACTAGAATTCTTCAGAATTAATACTTTATTAAGGTGGACAATAGGCATATTATTTTATATTACTTTATTACTACAAACAATAGAAGCAATACCATTTTATATTTTAGTTTGCATTTGGTTTCTATTTTAGTTGCTATGGTTTCTACCGGAGTAAGACTTTACCTCTCTTATTACGAAGCCCATCAAGTGGATTTTGACAGGTAAGGCAACTATCAAACTACAAGTCTTATTTTCTGCACTTAGGAATCAAGGGGAAATTTTTCATCCTGACTCAACCATCTCCACTGAAGAAGCCCTGGACAAGACCCAGGCTGTGGGTTTCCCAGATATAAACTTGGATGCTGTTCAATTTCCTTACAGAGTTTAGAAGGAATAATTAGCTTCTGGCTATGCAGTGTTTTGATGTTATAAAATACAATCTAAATGCTTAGTGTTGTTAGTGAGCAGTGTTGATTGCTCACGAGTCGATGGGGCTTCTTTCTGTGCTGAGGCAGCCTGTGCAGGGAGTTTGTGCGGGGAGCGCTGACCCATGGGAAGAGCTGAGGAGAGCAGAAATTGAAAGCCAACTCAAATGTCATGTAAAAAGCAAGTAGTTAGCACACTGTTAATCTACAGTAGTGGTGGTATAATGTTATGTTTATTATTTTTATAATCAACAGTAAAAGCATTAAGTGAAAGGTTTTCCCAATGTGGCCGACATAAAGTGCTGTTCAGACAGTACAAGCGGATTCTCATCTTGTTCAAATGCAGTCTGTTTTACTAGGGGTTTCTAATGTGATTAACATTTACTCATGCACACACACGAATACACACAAATACACAGAAATGACTGAAAAGCCTGGAGAGAGGCATGGTCTGGCACGGCCCAGAAAGTGGCAAACTATCCTCAAGCTCTGGCAGTGCTCTTCTGTCCTCACTGCCCTGCTTGTTATTTTAGTGTTGGGCTTATTTCTCATCATCCAATTTGCAGCCTGTTTTGAACTAGAGATATCTAACAATACTTCCATGAACTAGACATAGACAATTCTCATTTCGTTATGATACAAGTGAATGTGTGGGTTTAGGCTTCCACCAGTAAGCCCCAGGTTTTTTAATAGATATTACCAGAATTTAAGACATAAACACAGAACAAGTCCTACAAAGGGAACAATCTTTAATGGATTAGACAGACTAATCAAATGGCAATAAGCAAGGAACTGAAGATCAAAGTCCTGCTATGTAACAGCTTCTTTCAGTGACCTTAGGCAAATGCCTTAACCTCTGTGGCTCAGTTTCTTTGTGCAGTCACAGGTATAGATGAGGAAAATGAATTTAATCAATTGAAAGGCCATCAATTCTGGTGGTAATAAAGACCACACAAGCACCTATGATAGACAAATAACTATGGACACTAAGTTTCTATTTACCTTTTTGAGATGGGGGAGTTAAAATTACTATAGATGTATGGAACAGTTCAACACAACTCAAAATGATCATAATTGGAACTCTTAAAGAAGTTCACTGTGAATTCAAAATTAGTCTCATCTATTTTAAGCTCTGGATGAAATCATTTTAATAGGCAGGGACAACATTTTCATTAAACATTTCCACTTTATAGAACTCTCTCTTAGCACTCATGTTACTTTGTGGATAACTTTTGTAATCGAAATAATTTCAATACAAAATAGAAGTGCAGAAAAATGTAGAAACGTGTAGAACAAGAAGTGTTCTGCAATTCTGAAAAATCTTGAAAAAAAAAACACCTGCTCACCAGGACACAGTATAATAAATATTCCTTATAATTTATTATCTTATTACCTCTTAGAGTGAGGAAATGAGTACTTTAATTTTGGGAATTTGGGCAACTTGGGGAATTTTCTAGCAAGAGAAGAACAGAGGAAGAACATCTTTTTTGGAGGAGAAACTGTTCTTTAAGCAATGTCCATACACTTGCATCCAAAGACAGATAACGATAGTGAATATGAAGGGAGGGGGGGGGAACCTACCACTGCATGTCTCTTCATCTGTGTCTGTATCTTCCAAATCTAAGTACTTGTCCACCTGCCATAAAAAACCCAAATTGGAAAATACATTAAAATGTCTTCATTCCATTCTTTATAGTACAATCTAGAGCAAAGTAAAAAAGCATTGTATTGTCTGCTTCATCTTTTCCATTCTCCCCTGCATTTTTCCAAGAAAACATATGGATTTTCTTTAAAATGTGTAACCCAAAGGAGATACTTTTACGTATAGGCAAAGAATTGCTGCCAAGATTGCTGCCTATCACCACAGTGATGGGAAAGAAGCTCATGCTGTACAGCAACTTTTTCAGGAACTTAGTGGGAAGACGGAGAAGTAAAATATTTTCACAGGAGAAAGATACATGATAAGTTACTCTGCAGTTTTGCAAGCTCACTGCCTATGGCACAGAGACAATACATGCTGCAGGCAAAGCAGAGCTTGATCCTTCTGTTTTGATACTAGTGGTGAACTGAATGGGAAATAAAAAAGCTAAGAATTATTAAATTTTTAGTATTTCATCTGAGACATTGCACTACTGTTTTTCCAGGGTGATGTCCCTTGAAAACTGTCTAACCTAAAACATACCACAAGAAGAGATGTTTCTTATTTCAGGTAGCACTCTGAATAGATGCATAGGGTGAGACTGAAAGGCCTTTCCCAGCCTATGTGCAAACAGTGTTACCATGGAGGATTTACTATATGCACTGAGTAGTCTTCTATGTTTCCATGAAGTAATTAGAGATGCTCTAAATCCAACCTGATTTGATACCATTCTCATCAACACTTACATAACCTTTACACTTTAAAAGTACATACTCATCAACACTTGAAAAAAAAACGTGGACGGTGATGCTCTCATCCTTATTTCCCATAGATGGAAATAAATACATCAACAAATTGCAAGTATTTTGTAAATGAATAAAGCAAAAATCAGTCATGTTCTGCTCATAATCCCCACTTTGAAAAAAATCAAAGAAAACCTCACCTTCACTCTTTCAGACAGACTGAGACCACTTCCACCAGAGCCACCAGCTTTCCAGCTCTCATTCATCACTGTCTGTAGATAGACAGGCAGAATGACGTATATGCATGAAACAGAACCAAAATCATGGTTAAAGCTCCTACTAATTTACACATACAGATCCTTTACAGAGTATTTAAAATTTTTTTTAAAGTGAATACAATGCTTCTGAAAATAGAACGTATGCAGGTAATCCTCTGAAATCCCACACAAGACCAGACTGAATCAACTGGAACAACAGTGCAAGTAATCATAACATGCCTAAAAAGCAGTATTTAGAACAGCAGCATTGTTTTCAATAGCAGTTTTTTTTCCCTCTTTCCTTTCCTCAGGGCAGGTTTAAAGATTACAGTGGCCAACTTACTGCATTACAGCTTCCTCCTGCTACCATGCTAGCAATTTTTCTGATGTATTCTACTATTACTGTATCTGTTTCTTAAATTGCTAACGTGACAAAAACGTGTAGCCACGCCTGAAACTTTTTTTCTGTAGCAACAAAGACAAGTATTAAGATGTTCCATTAAATAAAGGATAATGGAAGTTGCACATTGCTTTATGGGGTAGAAAGCCAACTCCAAGCGACTAAAGTAAGAGACCCAAAGGCAGTCTATCCCAATGAGACAACCGTATTCTTCATAAGAAAAATGGCCAAAAGATTCTTGTCGTTGTTATTACACAATCAACTGATAGAATGTGATTGTTTTAAAAGCCTTGCTTGATTCCACCTCAAAGGCACGTGCAAGTAGGGAGGAAAATGACAGCTTGTGCTCTTTGAAGGAGGCTTGGCAGGCCCACCATTTGCTCTGTGTATTGCAAAAAATGACCTGCTACTTCTTTTTTAATAAAAAGTTTAATGAAGGGAATTTTTTAGTATAGGTTAGATCATAGCTTAGTTATTTGTTATTCAGGCAGGAGGGCAGAAGTTCCTAACAAGTGGACTCAGATTTCCATCTCGCTCTCTCCAGATGATGTCTCTGTTGTTTTCCTGTCCCTATGCATTAAATCCCTAATCTCATATGTTTCAGAAGATTAAAAATGCCTCTGGCCTGCCTACTGTTTATTTTAGGTAGCTGAAGCAATCTAGCTTCAGTAACACAGAACTCAGTACTTGCTAAAATCCCCAAGAAACAAAATGAATGTAGGCATCCTGGCATCCATACTCCAAAGGACTTTTTCCTTTTCGCCAACCTCTATTGTTAACTGCAGTCTTCAGTGAAAGCATTACAAAGGTCCTTGCAGGGCATCTTATTTATTAGTCAGATTATGGCAGCTCTTCAGTAGAGCAAATGTCACTGCCAAACACGATCCCTGCAGGTGCCTCTGTAATCATTACACACTTAAGTAGTATTTTAAACATTTGCCTCGGATGGGATAAATACCACTAGCCTCTAACATTTGGACAGTGTATCTCCCCATATTTTCATCTGTTTGAATGTGGTGCTCATCCACATGGACAAATGTTAACTCATTACCTCCTTCTCATTTGGCATCTGTGGTGGAAGAGACATCCACATTTCTTTGTTTCTTCCAGGTGAGCCATCCTGTTTATTTCCATTTGGTAATTCAGAAGTAGAAATTGTTTTTCTTAAGGAGTCCACTTTACTTCCTTGAATTGTCTTCCCCTCTTCCTCTGCAAGGAGAATCACACCAGATCAGATATCATATAATGCACTATCCAAGAAAAAGAAAAATGTGAATTTCATTAGATGTGATTTTGACTTATTTTACACATTCACTTTTCCCCTCATGCTCAGAGCTTCCACATGCATCACACACGTGTATTTCGCAATCTTTATCATAAAACCAAACATGCAGCTTGAACTTCAAGCGCACACAGTATCACCTGTTCCTCAATACTGAAGAATTCATTGTCTCAAAAGCTTATGCAATATACAGAAAACGTGATGAAATAACCCGAGAGCTGATAATACCAAAAAAAGCAAGACAGTAAGGTTGCACCTCAGTTTTTCTTTAAAAACTTTGTTTAAACGCTCTCTGAATTCTGCACAAAATGGCACATACTGGTGCTGCAAATACCAGCCCATATGAAGAGTCTCCATATGAAGAGTCTCTTCTTTGCAACACCACTGTAAACCCCATAGCAACTGCATGCACTCAGTAGAGCTATTTTAGATGTACATTTTCAGAATGAAAACCAGAAACTGCCTCCTTATTCCCCAACAGTAACACACACTCCCAACACTTACATGTCTAGTTTTAAAAAGTCCAGCAACTGTGCTTAGGTGGGATCTGTGCTCACAAAATCACTTGCTGTCTTTAGCAGTTCAAGTGCACATATTCCTTCATATACCTAACCGACGGTGTACCTTCTCATCAAGCACAAGAAAGAACTCTGATTTTTTGATCATAGTACAGCAATGATCTGGTCCAAAAATGGAGTAGCTCTTGTATTTTCTACCTCAATATCTTGGTATCACCCTGTTCATACTGACTATTGCCCAGAGGTGTGCCCCGTGTGTGAACCTCACGACCATTAGAGCAAATGCCCATGTTGTCTAGTATAGACGTGAGCCTTGGCAGTTCTCATCAGAGCTGATACTGATATCGGCTGCGAGTCTGCCCAGGGCCTGCACCCACGGAGCTCCTAGGTGTTCCTGGGCACCGCTGCCAGTACCTCCACCAGTCCAGGACGATGTGATGAGATGCACTGACAGGTCCTACAACCTAGCCCCTGCATCTTTCGTTAGTAAAACACCTCATTTGACTTCATTTCTTTAGGCATTGCTGCTTTCAGTGTTTAACAACTATTGTACACTCTTGATTTAGCTTATTACTGATTTGACTTCCTCCCTATATCAGCAATGCAACTGGGTGGGAAAATTTTGCAAGTATGTATTTTTTGACTGGGATCAGAATAAGAAACAGCGGTATGCCAGTGATATTTAATTGCCAGAAATTTAGATCCTGAGATTAAAGATTAAATACAGATGTTCAAGCAGCATTTGTTCCCTTAGGGGATTCCTTTGGTCTTGAAAGACAGACTGGAAAAATGTTTCGTCAGTGCATTGACAGACGAGAACTTCTCTCGTGTTTATTTTATACACCAATAGTGGCTAATTGCGCCCTCACTGAAAACAGGGAAGCATTCAGAAACAGAACTGAGTCTTTCAATGATAGCTTGTGATATCTTTCAGATCTTTAACAACTCCTTGGACAACAAGAGCAAAGTTAAGACGACTATTAGTGCTTCTGACTCTCTTACCAGCCAGGTTCATGGGGCATGGGAGCAGCCAGCAGAATTAGGAAATAGCTAGGTGATCATCAAACAAAATCTCGACAGTACAGACTGGATCTAGGGGCCGATTACAGATCAGGACAAGTATGTGCATGGAAGTATGGATTTCTGAACCCATAGCTTTTTTTCCTACAACATGGCAAAAAATATACTAAACATGGCCAAAATAAAAATGTAGGGCTTTTTATTTTAAAAGTCCCATTATCAAATATGGAGTTGCCATAGGACAATTCAAATGAACTTCACACCATATGTTCTTGATGAAAAATAAATGCTCATTTAACAGAGTTAAGTTTGAGAGTTTGCTTTTAGTTTGAAAAATACACTTTGTAACAATAAGAAACAGTGCAGTGCATTTCTAAAGCATAATTACGTGTTACAAGCATTGAAGCAATTCTTGTGGAGAGTTTTAATGATACCCTCGGGTTACTACATTGAGCCATCCACCAAAGAGTTACTACTCCCCAGGGACAGCTCTGTGCTGCAGTTACTATGGCACAAAGAAAGGGCTGGCAGTCTGAGCATAACCTGAAGTCCACACCCATAAGAGTCAAGGTTCATAGAGAGTAAATTGCACCAGACGAGAGCAATCTAGCAAACAGATTTTAACACTCAGACCACAGATGAATTCTCTGAACAATTCCTAAATTCCAGGTGTCTTGATACGACATCTGCCTTCTCCCTGCTTTTTTAGCAAGTACTTTCCTAAAACAGTATTTGGAAACAGCAGTACATATGGGCAATCTCTTCTTTCTACATCATCTCTTTTTCAAGCCATGGAAATGAAGCAGTATTACACAAGAAACACTCTTTTAAAATTCTTGACCGGTAAAATGGTCACCCACTATTTGAAGATATTTTTACTGTCACCCTACTTTACAGGAAGAACTAGATGACTAGCTCAAAAAGCTTCAATCTTTTGTTACTGTAGTGGTAAAACAGGATGGACTTCCTCTTTTATACTAAGAACTTACAAGTTTTATATAAAAGACTGACAAGCCACAAAAGGATACTAATGAATTTTAGGGTATGTGTGTACTAGCAAATTATGCAGCCAAACATGTGCGGGCCTATGGAGTAACAATAGGTAAAGAGGACTCAGTATCCTCCCCGTACACACCAGGAACCCTTATGTATGAGGAATGAGAAAAAGCTTCTGGAAGCCATACACTTTTCTCAGCCAGATCAACGGAGAGATGAAAGGCACCATCAACTGGAGTCATCAGCAACATGATTCATACAGTTGATAGGCTCTGAATAAAGATGATATTCCTGCACAAGCCCATGCCTATCTTGGATACTTCTGTGTTCATTCTTCAGGGATATAAATCACATCATCCTTCTCCAAAATACAGGTTCTGAATTCTCCAAATAAAGTATCAGTTTTAGCATCAAAAGACCTACAACACATAGTTAAGCAGTTATAATTAGACTACGTATGAGTTGACAAACTTATTTTATTAGGTTATATACTTTCTGGACAGCTGAGCTATTGTCACAGTTAAACAACTAGATAGATTAAATGAGCTAGTAAGAAATCAAGTGCATTCATAGTATTTATGTGCCATTTACCAACCCCAAACTACAGCTAGAAGCACTATCCCTTTTCCTAAGAGATCAGCCATAAACTGCTGTCAGAAACTTTTTTTCTGGTTAAGACCATTGAGGAGTTATTGGGTTATAGAATAATAAACATTCCATTTGATGAAACATTCACAACTGTGATACCAGATTGATGACTCCAAGCAAAGAAAAATTCAGACAGAAAAGAAAAAAGCCTAAGCAACCCCAAGTAGTTGTGAAGTGCATGCTGCAGTCAGAATATCAGCTACACAACCATGTGCCACAAAAATTGGAGGGGGGGAGCTGAATCAAACATTGCGTTGCTAGTTTCAAGCACAGTCCCTCAGGGCCAGTAAGATCCGCCTTCAGATGTCCAAAGGAACTATTGATACCTATAGTTTCTCAGCGCATGCATCACATAACTGGCATTCTTGAAACAGTTACAGTCATGATGTTAAAAAAGTATTATTAAAAACAACACACACAAATTGTTCTAAATTTAAAGAAACCACAATCTGCAGAGAAATATCAGAGCTCTATTTCTTTGACAGTGTTCTCAATTTCAACCATTTCTGTCCTTACTTTTGAAAGAAAAGGGGAAGGAGGAAGGATCACATTCAAGCCAGCAAGAGGATCACTCTGCCTTCCCCCTGACTAAGTGAAAATTGACTCATTATTCACAGTCACAGTTCTCAACCTGCCAAGACCCAGACGTACAACACTGGCCTTTACAACGTGTGACAAAAGCCCAAAATAAGAGATACAAACACCACAAAAAGTAGCAGAAGAAGAGGTTGAAATGATGGAAAGATTCACATATTCACTCTGCTGACAGGTTTTCAGTCTTACTTCTTAGAAATTCCACTGTCAGTACCTTAACAATGAAATAACAAGCTAGCTTAGGTCTCTAGAAAAGTAAATCTGAGTCTCTCAAGAGTAGTATCCATCATAATTGTGTGTCACTGAAAAGTATGTTGCAGACTTCAGAAACATATTTCTACCAGAAAGTATATCCAGCTCAATAAATTTTTTTTCTCTCCTGCTATCTATCCTCTATATTGCTTAAAATTCTCTTTGTCTTTCAATTTGGAAGGGAATCTTTTGAAAATGTCCACTGATCACCCACATATTTCAAAGAATAATGGAGTCACTTATCACAAAGCCAGAGAAGAGCGCTACCAGGATTATCAGGAAAAACCTCCTGTCAGTGAAATCTATTAGATGAAATAGTAGCCCTAGAAGAATGATAAAAGTCTCATGGTCTGAAACATTTCAAAGCCAGACCAGACGCAGCAATCAATAACATACTGTAGAAAACTTGGCTTGGGATAATACACTGGACAAAACAATACAAACTACCAGGTATCTCCCAGCTTTTTTTAACCGAATTAATTAATTCCAAAAACAAAAATTGGGTGAGAATGAGAATCAGGCCCCTTTAACTATAAAAATGCTGGACTGAGGGCCAGAAGGCGGCCTGTGACCCCCTTAAATCCCTTCCAAGTTATGCGTTGATGGAAAACCTGGGATTCAAATAATACAGTGACTTTGTGCAGGACTCCTGAATAATTTTACTCCTAGTAGCATGATATTTGTCTCGCACAGAGCTCATGAGTACAAATTTCATGTTCATTCGCTGTCTCCATTCTTCCAACACATCACCAGCAAACAGCTACATTTTAAAACAAGAACAAACCCTGTCACTGAAATGTTTCCATAAAATATCACTTTGAGATGTTCCTAAGTCGGTAACATACTGCAGGTAAATATATATTGTATTTACGTATTTGCAACTACGTAAACCGTTGTATGGTGCTGAGTTCATTTAACCTAAATGCCAAGCTGTAAGAGGAAAAAAACAAATTTCAAGGCCAAAAATCCAATTTGTTGGGAAGATAATTTTTAAGGCCTCCTATTTCTTTTTAATAACTCAATCAAAACTTGCAGCCGCCTCCTGCTTGTGTATTGCCCAGCTGAGAATAGAAGATAGTGTTTTAAAGTTACTTAGCCTGGAAAACCTGCTCTGATTTAAACTCTCAAGCTATCTTCCTGGTTCCATGTATTAAAATGCATAAATCTCTAAATCAATGCAGTTTGTCCAACTTTTCACAACAAAAAGCCCAAGCATCCCATGCAGTAAGTACCTGGAGGACTTCAGTATTAGGGTCCTATATGCCTATCCATAAGGAAGAGCAATCCAGGTGCAATTCAGGCACCTAAATTTCATTATGTAGTACTGTTTTAAGAGTCTTAGTGCATCCTGCCTAGCCTCCTGTGGCCACCCAAAAAGGCAGTGGATGTTCCATAGATACTATATCATATCTGTCAACCCTCAGCATCTGTCTGGCATCTAGCTGTCTGAATTCCTAACGTCCCATTCCAATCTTACTCAACCAAAACCCTCACTAATTTCAATGACAGTGATCTCGCAGTAGCACTCAGCAAGTAGAACTCTTCTGTCAAAGTAATTTGCTCTATACAGCAGAGAAAATAACAACTTCCTTGCCTAAGTGTGCAAATTAATATTTGTAACACATCTTGAAAGTCCAATATGTCAAACATTGTCGTCTTCTGTTTCTACACTTCACCTCCAATTAACAAGGACATTTTTGCTGCTGATTGCCCTTTCCTTCACCGCACTGTTTCCCCAGCGTAACTTAGCCCTGCCTGTGGAATCCTTTGCTCTTTATACCAGAACAGAGATTCAGCTGATGCAGCTTTTTCCCCTCATGTCTTTAATCTTATCCTGATTAAACTACAAATAATCAGCAAAAAGTATTGTTTACCTTTTTTTTTCCTTCAAAAAAGGTCAACTTTTACTATAATCAGTAATATGGACTTGATTCTTTTCTCAGTAATGCCAATTTCCTAAGGAAATTTCACTACACCGTGTCCTCAGCTAGGATAAATACATATTCCATGGACTGGGACAATCAGCTTCAGTAGGACTATTTCTGACTTAAAAGGGTAAACTCTTAAGTCCCAATTACTACTTTTGATTGCCATTTTTGGATACCTCCCTTACTGTAGTATATTTAAAAACCAGACAGGAAAAGACCTTTTTTTGGTATGTGCTCCTTCAGGGGAAAGACAAGTAACTGTTACTCTCAAGTATATTTCAGCCACTCTTAATTTTCAAAAGTTTAACTGTTCTTTTCCTGTATCTCGCTCTCTCCCTTTTTCCTTAATGTTCTGGTTTTATGTAGTGTTTGTCTGTATCAATATCTCTCTCTCTCTGTTGTGCTTTAGACAGTGTCAGTGTTAGAAAAGGGGCAATATTTCCTGTTTATACCACATTCACCCCAGCTGATCATTTAAAAATATGTATTACTCTTCCACGGTTCAACAGTGCTGTTGCTGGATACCTTCTCCATTTGAATACTATAATGCAGCCAGTTAAATAACAAGGCGAATGTCCACTTGATCATTTCAGCAGCCTGCATAAGCAAAATCCTGCTTGTTCCAACAGATGATGATGAAAAATAATCTTTAAAAAATTCAGAAAACCATGACAGAAATCTCAGAGCAGATCCTCAGCTGATATTAACCAGCACAGTCCTATTAAGGGAGCTACAACTCTTAATATCTACCAGTGATCAAGTGGTATCTATCACTACCAAGTAACGCCAACATGCTAGATCAGATTTCCAGTTCTAACAATAAAGACTTCCCATGTGGTGCGGGAAAAAAAACAGCTTCGTAAAGGCACAGGCTGTACAAGTGATAGTATTTTGCAATTATAATTTCAGAATGTATCAGGATATAAAAGCCAAAAGACTTTTTCCAGAAGTTGATAAAGGTGGGCCTGCGTCTGATGGCTTTGGAAAATCTACACTGTCCTTTGCAGAACGTAAATGGTGTTATACTTCAGAAATTGCATTTGAGGGATAGTTTAGGAAGAGCTTTAAATTAGACAGTAACTAATGGGAGAACACTCCTTCGGCATATAGGAACTCCACACTTCTTTCTGAGTCTTGGCTACACTAAGCCATACTCTGAACCTTAGGTAAAAGAAACAGTATGTATTTGAGCTTATTACTTAAATAAGCACTCTTTGTTACACTTGCTTTTTTTTCTTTTTTACAGTCAAAGAAACCACAAAGGCGCTTAAATTTATCCTCAGCACAAGGAAATTACATTAAATTCATATGTTGGGAGCACTTTAAAAGAGCAGGTGATATACTAATGAATCAAGACAGAACTGATTTTGAAAACCTCTGTACTTGCATTCTAGAAGATTTCAGCACTAGCAGGTAAGTGGATAAGCACTGTAAGCAACAAGTGAATTGTATCTAATTAAAAACATCTGACATCTCCATCCAATGTATTCCTTTCTTAACAAATAATATCATAAAAAGATTACACCAGGTGGGAACAAACTAATAAAATGTCAGAGAGCCCAAGTTTCCAAAATGCTTGATTTTGAATATTATAATTAAGACATTAAGGCATCTTTCTTGAAATCAGGCATTTCTCTGTGATTTTATAATGGACACAGAAAAGCACACAATTCTTTATAGAGTTCAGCACCAAACTGGAAGTGAGGTCACTTGATTTCTGTTTCCCATTGTCCTGCTGAGCCACTATATGGCTGTAATCTCTGACATTATTTGGTTCGTGTCATTTCCACATCTGGAAAAGATGGCTTCCTCATCTCACTGCAATGACATCAAACTTTGCCAACAGCTGCATTTAGCTCACTTCAATGCCTTTCAAGTCAAGGTGATGAGCTAGAGCAAGTTCATTCTGTGTTACTCCTTTTTAGAGCACTACAGAATTCAACCATAGCCAATATGCCACTATAGAATGGAGCCTGTATCAAAGCATCAACAGCAAAATTACTAAATATTTCCCTTTTCTACATTCTAAGTTATGCAACAGAATGAAAAGCCATTTTTTTCCATCTGAAACAATCTTCAGAAATTGTTTAGTAATAAAGGCATCACAGAAAAGAACAAAGAATTGCTGTCAGGGAAGCACTGTTTCTCAAGAGATGTCAAAGTTTCCCAGAGTCTGAGTGCCTCTGTCCTTATCTGGTGCTGCCAGTGAGGTACCGTGCAAACCAACACGAGTCATTTCCCTTCTTTATGCCTTATCTTTTTCTGTCTGCACCACGGAGATGAAGTAGTTTCCATAGCAAATACCACTGAGATCTAAGGACAACAAATATCCGTGAAACAGGTGAGCTATTATTATTTCAAAAATAATCTATTATGTTTGCATCCCTATGCCTGTTTTTTTTCTACATTTAGGGGCTCTATATGATATTTGATTTCATATTATATTGAATGAAGGTTACATAGAAATAGCTACCGAATTTATGATCAACAGAAAATTGCAAATTTTTTCTCCCAACCAATTCTTTCCAATGATCCAGCACAACACATCAATAAAAAGCTCTGAATTGACACTGTTTCCCTATTTCATGCCCTGTTTGAGTTCCCTGGAGATGACCGATTAATTTAATTAGTTTTATTGAACTGTCTAGTTGCTTTTATTGGCAAATCCACTCACAGGAAGAAGGCTGCAAATTTCTCTTGGGGTTAGCATTGTCCTACTGGTCTATTTTTAAGATTAAAGTGAATTTACTGTCATTTCTTATATAGTTCTCTGCTATGTTTTCTGCTGTTAAGAGTCACATTTCTAAAGCGCCTCCAATGACACTTAAATAGGAAGTTTAAAGTTGTTGTTTTTCCTGAATGTGGTTAACAAAAATAAGAAGCAGACAGCTACCGTCAAATGGACTGTGAACTAAATACATCGCCCAGCTTTCACGGGGGAACTAAATGAATCTGATCACAACACAGAATATGGCTCTTGTATGCCACCTGGAAGCAGAGAAGTGGTCAGCCACTTTCCAACTTCCTCCGCTTGACAGCTTGCTCAGCACAGAAGCATCAAAACAATAGCACTGAGGCTACGAAGTACATATCCAAGGTTTAGTTTGCTTAGAGATGGGTCTGATCAAAGTCTTCAGACTTCAACGCTCTGCCAGGGAGTGTGAGGTATATGAAATGGAGCAAAATTAACAGCAG